>NW_024868062.1:18543-35578 GCF_013358625.1 Macadamia integrifolia
GGGGGGAAGAAAAGTGGAAGGTCCCAAGAGGATGACAATGACTTATTTCAGGTTTAACTTGTAAGATGGAACAAATAGTCTGTATCATTGCCAAGAAGAGGAGGAACGCTGTAGCAGCACATGATATTGATGCCCATGGGGTGTTGAAATAAGTATGCACTAAACTTGCCTTGGATTTATTCCATGCTTTATCATGATACTCCTCCAAATCCTTAGTAACATCAGATAAATAATCATTCGTGCGCATGGTAATTTTACCAAGGTTGCTAAATAAGTTCACCACATCTTCTGGGTTGCCAATGTAGTTTCTAATGATTCCCTTCCGCATTAATAGCTCGGCGTCCCTAGGAGTGTTAATGAGGTATTCCATGAAGCATGCGTAGGATGTGAAATAAGTAGTACAATCTTGACCTTGCTCAAAGGAAATTAGGGGCCCGTTTGATAAAATTGTTTCATTTCACTTGTTTTCAGAAATAGAAATTAAAATTTCTACCTATTTATGGTTCAAGAAACAACCCAGGCGAAACGAGTTCTACTGGTTTCGTTGTTTCTTGAAACGACTTGTGGCCATTCTTTCGCTGGTTACTATCGACTTCCAGAAACATGACTTATCAAATACCTTCAATTTCGTTTCTGTTTCTAGAAATGAAAATTTATGTTTCTGTCGTTTCTTGAAACAAAAACGGCAGAAACTTTATCAAACAGGCCCTAGGTTTCTAATGATGAGTTATGTATAGTTATGGATCACAATAGTTGGGATTCTCAATACTCCCTTGTCCTTGTTGAAGTCTATGTCAAATAAATATGTCTTTGTAGAGTCAGACTCCTTCTTCTTCTCAAACTTGACTCCAACACTCTTAAGTTCTGACGCACAACATGTAAGCGGCAAAAATCTTCCACCAGATTTCCTCGGAGCCGATGGAACGAGAACATATCGTAAGAGATCAAGAAAATGCTTTACTCCGCCCTCTGGCATTGGTAATGATTTTAATCGTTCAGAACTTTGGAGCCCATATGCAAAATACACTAAGAATCTCGCATAGATAAAATGATTGAAGGACAGCTCCTTACGATCAAAGATTAAGCCATATAAATGCTCAAGAACAAAGAAGGGAATCTGATTTTCAAGCTTAATTAGGTCAGCCAAAATTTTGAAATACCATGACAAATTTGATACGAAATGATTCTTCTCCCCATATGCCATGGTCTTGAGGAGCTGAAGTATAAAGCAACCATCCATCACCACCATCTCTACAAAGTCTTCTTTTCTTAAGTCCACGATTTTTGAATAACATTTGCGAGCTTCTTCTTCCAAATCACTCACAACTTAGTCATAAATTTCTAAGCTTTTCCCATTGGGTTGATTAAGTAGGCGATTTAAATACCGCAACTTATGTGTTTTCATTTTCTGTAAGTGTTCATCCTTGTAGTGCAGGGGGCCAATTGAGACTGATAGAGGTGTGTAAGCTTTTGAATTTAGCTTGTGAAATGCCGTGGGAACTCGGTATACATCATAATTGGATTGCAAGTAACTAACCACTTCTAGTTTTTTCTCCATGGACCAGACCAGTTTCTTGATTTCGTTGTCCTTTTTAAGCTGGCGATCATCATGTCCTTCATTCCTTATGGTAGAATCACTAAAAGGACTAGCACCAGTGGCCATTGAGTGAAGCTCCCAATAGTTCTTTCCAACTAGTAGAAGATATCACGAGCAATATATGTAAGTGGTCAAGAGTCTTCTCAAAACTAAAGATCACTACCATACAGCTCAGATAGCAAATGAGAAACAACAGCAACAATATATAGCAAATGTCCTTAGGAAAATAACAATTAAACTCTTAGATAGGTTAAGATTTAGACTTCTTATTCCTTTCTAGTGTGGGAATTTGTAGTACGTTTGTTTCTCCGTTTTAATTCCATTTTAATTTTGAAGTCAAATAGTTCTACCATTTGTCATCTTCTTCACAATTTTCAAATAACTTGGAGCGTCGCAAAAGGAAATCTTCATCGCGGCTTCAGCTATTAAGCTGCCCACCTACCAAGTGGGTGATGTCTGTTCTTGGACTTTGACTCCGTTTGGTGGTTTCTCAGTGAAGAGCATGGGAGGTAAGAAGGGAGGAGAGGCCAAAGGTGTCTTGGAATTTTTCGATTTGGGGAACAGGTCTTCAGCCTCGTCAATCTATTTTTGGATGGAAAGTGAAAGGTAAGGGGGTGCCTCTCCCTTCTAAGTGTGAGCTATGCAACAAGGAAGACGAGTCTTTGACTGTCCCTTGCCTCAAGTCCTATCAGGAATGATCGAATAATATTTGATCCAATTTCAGCCTAGTACAATTAACAAAGGGGCTGTGCTGATTTCAAAAATTTTCGATCAAGCTTGGTCGGGTCTGCTAGTGTAGGGCTGGAATCGACACCCTACTCCTTATGTAAAAGGATGGCTCCAAATAGATGAAACTAAAGCAACAGAAAACTTTCTTTTATACTGATAAAAGCATAAGCAGATCAAACGTACTTATCCTTCCCTAGTTAAACCTATCAATCTCTTTACTTCATTTTTTTCATTATTAGTTTACCTTCTTATTTTTAAGGAAGAAAGACGGTACCTCGTGGCATGTGTTTATCACTAAACATAGTGGGTGGGAAAAGACTGCGTTGTCCTGTGCATATGCACTAGGAGCTAGGTAGTTAGCGTTCGCTTGCCCTTTTTTTAATTAATGCTATAACTTAAGAATCTTATATTACAATTTCTTAACCACCATGTGCGTATCGTATCAAATATAAAACTTGGTGATAAAATTATCTACCTACCATTGGGAATTTTCAACCATAAGAAAAAAAGACCATTGGGAATTGACTCATTCAAAGAAAAAGACTTCACATGGTCGGTTTCATTTTTTTAAATGACTCTGCCGTCTTTCTATATCCTTTTAGTTTTGCAAAAAAACAAATTAGTAGGAGAATTTATTGAAAAGGATGTTTTAATTTGACATAAAATTTGGAAATTAACTTCTTTTTTTTTTTTTTGTTAACACAATGGGACTAGTCCCGCGGGCCCATACTGACCCCACCTCACAACTGCATGGATGAGATCAAAAGCGGTGAAGAGCACTAACACCCTGTGAGAGTGGCCCAAGGTGTGCCTGGTGGGAGTCAAACTTAGGGCGTTGGAGTTTATAGCTTATACCAAGTTCGTTGTTCACCAACAGCACTACCCCCTTGGGTTCTTGGACATTAACTATTAATTATTTATGACATAGTACAAACAATACTCCTATAACAACCTTCTACATATGAATCATACAGAAACGGATCAGGTTCACGTACGAGAATGTTCTCATGAGTCCCTCGTTCGTGGATTTAGCCTCTATTAAATGAAGAGAAAGAAAGTGAATTCCAAATCCACGAATAACGTACAAGAACATTCTCGCACATAAACCTGATCAGCTCTTTGAACCATACAGCCATCACTTGCAAACTCATTGGTTGATAACAATAGATCTACATGAACCCAGCCCATTTAAGCCCAAGATCCTTCCTCAACCATTCTATGATCTCTCATTTCAATTATTTGGCCTGAAATTGCCGAGTAAATTAAGAAAGGAGAGGGTAGAGGTTAATCAATTCTCAGCTTTTCTCATGTCCATGATGAATAAACATTTTCCTCTCCAGATTTTCTAGTTCCACGATGAGTAAGTAAGCCTTACCCTTATTGGCTGCTGACTCCTTTGACCTCTTTTCTTGGCTACCAAACACAGCCTAAGTCCAAGTCCCTACCCTGAAAAGAAAAATCCCAGTGCCCCTCAGTGGCCTGTATCTCTGTATGGCTAAAGCTATGCCGATGCATAATGAGTAAATATTGCCATGTGTGAGCAGAGTATGAATGAGTCTCCATTCTCCAATAACAAAACATTAGGAGGAATTATTATTTATGTTAGCTACACAAATCACATTTCAGGTCATCTTATAAATAAATTAAAAAAAAAAAAAAAAAAAAAAAAAAAAAGAGGCTAGATTACACCATTTCAACAACTATCTCAACAACCATCTAATATATAGAGAATAGATTCATTGACTTGTTCAAGGTTTGACTTGTAAGATGGAACAAATAGTCTGTAAAATGGTCAAGATGAGGAGTAAAGCTGCAGCTATCACCGACTGAAATTGATGCCCATGGCGTGTTGAAATAGTTCTGCATCAAACTCGCCTTTGATTTATTCCATGATTTATTGTGATACTCTTCCAAATCCTTGATAACACCATAGAAATAAGGATATCGAGCATCCAGGGCAACATATTTGCCAATGTTTCCAAATAAGGTCACTATATCTTCTGCATTGCAAAGGTGGTTTGTAATAATTCCCTTCCGCTCTAGTAACTTCACGTCACTAGGAGTGTCAATGAGGCCACTCAGAAAGTATGCATAGGCTGTGAAGTATTTAGTACAGTAGTTTTGGCCTTGCTCAAAGGAAATGAGATTTCTAAGGATGAGTTCTTTATTGTAGTCGATCATAATAGTTGGGATTGTCAATATTCCCTTCTCCATGTCGAAGGTTATGTCAAATAAAGATGTCTTTTTTTGGAGGACAGGGATCAGACGACATCTTCTCCTTCTGAAACTTGACACCAGTACTCCTAAGTTCCGAGGCACAATACTTAAGTGGCGGAATCTTTTCACCACATTTCCACCTCCTCATCGTCGTTGGAGATGATGGGACTAGAGCACAATGTAAAAGATGAAGAAAATGCTTTGCTTCACCCTTAGGTAATTGTAATGATTTTATTTGTTCCTCAATACGAAGGGTTGGGCCATGGAGCCCTTTTGCCACGGAACTCAAGAGATTCACATAGATATGATGACTGACGGTGTATTGCCCAGGCAACCGTGCAAAGATTAGGCCATCTAATTGTTCAAGAACAAAGAGTGGAAGCTGATTTTCAAGCTTAATTAGATCAATCTTAAATTCGTCATACCATGAAACATTTGATGTGAAATGATCATTCTCTCCAAATTCAATGTTGTCGAGGAACCCAAGTATAAAACAGCCATCCATCACCATCATCTTCACAAACTCATTTTTTACCATGCCCATGCATTCTGAATAACATTTGCTAGTTTTTTCTTCCAAATTACTCATAGCTTCCACAAAAACATCTAAGGTTTTTCGAAAGGGTGGATTTAGAAAACGCTTTAAATAGCGCAACTTATGTGTCTCCATGGTCCGTAGGTTTTCCTTGTTACAGTGTAAAGGGCCAATTGAGACCGACAGAGGTGTGTAGGCATCTGAGTTTACCTTTTAAAGCTGCATGGGAACTCGGTATATCTCATAATTGGATTGCAAGGAACCGATCTCTTCTAGTTTTTCCTCCATGAACTCCAACAATGTCCTCATTTCATCGCTGTTCTGTTGCCAATCATCAAAACCCTTTTTTCTTTATACTAGTAGAATGACTAAAAGGACTAGCACCAAATTCAATTCAATTAACAAAAAAAAAAAAAAAAGAGTGAAGCAAACTGACCTCTTCTAGTAGTTTTTCCTCCATGGGCAAGATCAGATTTCATCGATGTTCAGTTGGCAATCATCATATCCTTTTTTCTTTATAGCATTGGCCATTGAGTAATACTGTACCTCCCTCCCAACCGCGGTCTTTCTAACTAGTAAAAGATATATATCATCAGGAGAAATATATATAGTCAAGCTCAGAATTGCTTCAACCAGAAGAAAAATTGGAAGGAAAAAAAAATTCTTAAAGCAAATCAAAATAATAAAAATAATTCAAAACCATTACATAAAGATCAATTAATTAGTATCTAAATGCTAAAATGGAGCTAGATCAAAAAAGTCAATTACGAAAGTTTACAATGAAAATAAAACTTTACCAAATTCTTGCAGACAAGAAAGCCTCAAGAAGACGATGAAAAACTTAAGGCTATGTTTGGTTGCAAGGGGAATTAAAAGGAAAGGAAGTGAAATTTTCATACTTGAAAAAGAAATATATGTAATCATTACCTCATGTGACTATATCATTAATTCAAATCATGCCATATTTGGTTATAAAATTTCACTTTACTTTACATTAAAAACTCTTTCCTATAATATGTAAAATAAAAATTACATATAAAATGTATCATTACCAAATATGGTTAAAAAAATCAAGTAATTTGTATAATCACATTGAATCACATGGGGTAATAATTATAAACATTCTTTTTTTAAGTATGAAAATTTCACTTCTCTTCCCTTTAAATTCCCGAAGGAAAGCTATCCCTATATAAGTGATATAAAAAGAGTGAATTGTTGGAACTACCTGGGTTGTAAGAACTTTCCTACCTAGGCAGAGGGAAAGTTCCTGCAACCTAGTAGCAAGAAAAATTCCGCAAAGGGTGTCAACTCTACTGGTATGGTCTCATTACTTTTTTCTTCTCCTTAATTATTGGGGAGTGGAATCTATGCGGTGTCAGTGTAATGAACATATCACCCATTAGCTCTTGTTGACCATTAGATTGGGTTTGAAAGTATCTAAACCATTCATTACCTTTGTCCTTTCTCTCTCCTCGATGCATGCCCTCTCTGCAGTCTGCATCTCCAGATTTTCCGTTTTGGTAAACCAGCTTCCTATTGGATGAGGGATTTGACTCGTGTCCAATTTTTCATCGGATTCAGCTACTCTTTTGAGCGCCGATCAATCAGGTATTTTCATGATTATTTGGGCCATCGACACATATTCAGACAGTGATTCAATTGCTATGCTTTTACTGATTAGAACATAGGGGTCATGCATTGGATCACTGCTTACATACATGTCGATCGCCCAGGTAGCTATGGGCAAGGCCTAGGCGATCAGCACTTAGGAGAGGATCTTTATCCTCCAATTCTCTATCAATTCCCTATTTGCATATGAAATATGTCCCATTCTAATCCAATGGTTGTGGATCAAAACCCTTTAATGTTTCACCAAACCAATCATTCTTCCAACAAAAAATCTGGATCTGACCTGATTGTACCTCCTTCCACTGGGTTTGGCTCCTCTCCAACCCATCGTCTGTCAACCTCACGAAGAAATCCTACACCAGCACTCTCATATGTCTACCTTTCTTGTCCACCCAATGAAATGGCATCTATGCCCCTTACTGAGGAGGAAAGAGATAGATGTATGAGGCGCCAGCAGGGGCCATGCTCGCAAATGGGGAACACTTTCAAATAAATAAATAAGGATTAGGATCACTAATCGGTCTACCTTTTTTTAGGGCAAGAATCCATGTTCCCAATCCCTTTAAGGTGAGATTTTTTTTTTTTTTTTTTTTTCGATGTGGTGTGCTCATTTCTTTTCATTTTTATTTTTCTTTTATCTTCTTCGATCGTATCCCTATAGCCGAGCCCATTTAATTGGGATAAGACAGAGTTGTTGTTGTTGTTGTTGTTTTGATCACTACTTGGTTGCGTGGCCTCCATGTCAAAGCTAGGGTCAATGGGCGAGCGTGCAGAGGTATCCACCCAGAAGACAGGGGCATCATTTCATAACTTTTCCAAAATAAAAAATTAACGGAATAAGATTCATGTGAGAGAGATGAGAGAGAGAGACCAATCGATTCTGGTTCTAAGAAACCCAACGAGAATGACTCCAAAGAATCTTTGGTTGAATAGGAGAGAAGATAGAGGTTGTGTGTGTGAGAGAGAGAGAGAGAGAGAGAGAGAGAGAGAGAGACCCAATCCATTCTTTTTGTAAGGAATCCAACAGGAATATTTGGTACATTGGGGAGAGAGATGTGTAGGCTTGTATTTCAAATTCCAAATGCAAGTTTGCAAGAATAAACCATATATATATATATATATATATATATTCAACAGCTTAAATTGAATCTTGTATAGAATATTGAAAATGAAAAGAAAAATTAACAAGGCAATGAAAGACTATGGATGGAAGTAACATCATTTCCCTGGAATTTATTCAACAAGGGTTTAAAAGGTTCTATTTGTTTTATTAAAAAAATATTTTACAAGAAATTGTATTTGACCAAGTTTTCCTAAGGTCACGTTTATATGATGTTCACCGTGACCCATCGACAATTTACAATAAGGCGGAAGATATATTTTTGTTCTCTTGTTAAGTTTAATTTATGGCTATAGTTTGATGTATTTGGATAGTATTTCCTCGTATAAATATTTTAGTTGATGGACATTTAATTATATTGCTATAAACTTGCTTAGTGATAGAACTAAAACTATATTGGTGCTTGTTTAATTGGTTATCATTAATTTTTACTTATTTTTTTCTGAATCTGACAAGGGTTGCGCTTGGTCCAATAATGGTAAAGGTACGAATGTTGCGACCTGATGGTTAAGCGGTCGAAACAACCTCTTGACATTCCTGGGGTAAAGCTGCATATTTCTCCCCTCTCCCCCCCAACCTTGCACATGTGGGACTATGATCTAGGTTTGGCAGTGTTAACTAAACAGGACAATACCAGCATTGACCCATTCTGAACAGTAGATTCCGTCCTGATTGACACCCTTACCATTACACATTACACAAGACCCAAATGCCCAAGACACCTTACCAAAAAACAAAATGCCCAAAACAGCTACCAAGTCAAATCAATAATCAAACCATCACACAAGATAATGCAAAAAAAAAAAAAAAAAAAAAAAAAAAAAAAAAAAAAAAAAAAAGAAGAAGAAGAAGAAGAAGAAGAAGAAGAAAAGCCGATCAACTAAGTCAAATCAATAATCAATCAAGGGAAATTAAAGAGAATAAACAACAAGAAGCTCTTCCTAACAATGAAAAAGAAGAGATGGAATGATTCTGATAAAAAAAAAATATGTGGAATGCTTACCGGTGCACTTTGAGTCAATAAATCTTCTTGAGGATAAGCTCACTTAGTGGGACAAGTTTGGTTTGGTTTGCTCTATATGGATGTCGTGTCGTTATATATTTTATATATGAAGAATGAGAAGGGTGATTGGTATAGAAGAATCCAAGAAAACTTCCCAATACACCAGTGGTTAACGTAAAGCAAAGCAGAGGAATGTGGTGAAAGCTGATCTCTGGGGACTCGAATATATTCTTGATTAACTAAAGCTACAAATCTAAAATTACTTAGTCTTAGGCAATTGTAAATTCATATCTCCATAACCAAGAAAAGTATATTTTTTTAACATTCTAGAGTCATACATGGGTTTAGGGGTGTCAACGGTCCGGGTCGGTGCGGTTTCGGTCCGGTTCCACCGGTTTCGGTGTGAGTTTGGAAGTGACCGAAACCGACCCAATAAGGATTTATCGGTTTCGGTCCGGTGTCGGTTTCGGTGCGGTTTGGGTTCGGGTTGGTACCGGTTTGGATTTATTAGGTTCATTTCGATTTGGATCGGTTTTTTAAACCGGTATGGAGCCATTAGGAAACAACCAAATGATGAATTGTTGAACTTCGATTTCTTAAATCGATTTGTAACCGGGTTGGTTTTGATTTTTGGTCTAGTTTGAATTCAATTTTTCATACAAATGTATACAAAACTATTCAAATTTTAATTTTTTTAATGAATTTTGGAGTGTTTCGGTTTCTTACCGGTTTGGTTTCGGTTTCGGTTTCGGTCCGGGTTTTGAGCCGGTTTCGGTTTGGTTTCGGATTCATCCGGTTTTCGGTGCGGTTCGGTTTGGTTTTGGGGTTACAATACTTGAAACCGAACCGAACCAATAAGGCTTCGGTTCGGTTCGGTCCGGGTTGTTATCGGTTCGGTCCGGCCGGTTTTACCGGTTCGGTTTAGGAATTGACACCCCTACATGGGTTGAACTCCAACATGTTTGAAATTTAGTTAAAAATGGCACTATTATAATTCAGATCACTGGTAAAATGGCAATATTATAATGGAAGCCTTGAGAGAGAGAGAGAGAGAGAGAGAGAGAGAGAGAGAGAGAGAGAGACTGTATATATATATCAAACTAACATCAAATGCAAATCACAGGTAAAATGAGATTAGTAGTTTAAACGTTTATTAATAATAAACTTTTTAGATTTATCTCCAAAAAGGAGGAGGGGAAAGGATAAGCTTCGGAGTCTTGTGTTTCAAATTTCTGAATGCATGTTTTATCCTCGATGGATGTTTAAAGCTAACCTACTTGGAATATTAATAGATCTTATCTTCATAACCAAGGAAATGTTATTTTCTTTACATTCTAAAGACATATATGGGTTGAACTCCACAATGTTTGAAATGCAGTGAGAAAGGGTACGACTATAATGGAAGCCTTATATCCTCTCTCATCTAAATGCACCACAGAGAGTAGTTTGAATGTTGATCATAATTTTATGATATTAGTAGTTTAGATATTTAAATAACAATATTTTTAAATTTGCCACCCAAAAGGAGGAGGGGGAGGATACGCTTCCTAAGATTGTGTTTCAAATTTCTGAACGCATGCTAAGAAAAAAGGACATAAAAACATAGATAAAGGCAACCACTATTAAAAAGGAAAATAAATAGAATAATGGATTAACGTTTAGGCATTCCTAGACGGATACAAATATCTGGAGAAACACATTGCCCAACTCCACCCACCTTCAGCAAAGCCATCAGCAGGGGAGAGAGGAAAATGCCAAACCTCATTCGAGTACCACCTTCGGCATTGCCATCAGTAGATACTCAAATAAGGAAAAATAGCAGACTTATTTAAACCTATATCGTGGCCTGAGCAGAGCATCTCAGCTACTTTTAGAAGAAATAAAACCAAGACAATCCCACCAGACTTGATCCGCTTGTGACCTTGCTCCTTTTTTCGCAAGAGTGTTTGCCACTGTATTCACCTCCCTAAAACAATGCATTAGCCTCCAGGTAATATTCTCCATAAAAAGAATTGAGAGATCGCCATTGTTGAAGAAAAGCCCAAGGAAGGGATTTCCTAAGGACAACCTCCACCACCGATTGAGAATCGCATTCCACCCACAGCTTTTTTCGCTAAAATATCATTTGTATTAAAAAATGAGATAAAAATATAATACAGGAGGGATAAAACACCCAAGAGAAATATAGACAATTAAACTGAGAAGAGCGGAGACGGACTTATTCCACCTTCGGCAGAGCCATCAGCAGAAAAAGCCATCAGCCTACTCTCCTCCACAAAGAGATGAAGAATGAATTAGAGCGCTATAACAGTCTATATCTCGGACGACCCGAGGCATCCATGTCTAGGTCCATTTTGACCAAGGCCGGCCAAGATGTCACTGGTAAAGAGGTTTCAAAGCGAGCGGCAGACTTTGACAAGAAATCCGCTACAGAATTTGCTTCACGAAAGCAGTGCGTGATCTTCCACTCCACCCTTTCAAGATAGGGTAAGCAGTTAATCCACTTTTACCGAAATTTCCGAGGAATTTTCTTTTTCTGCAAAAGACGAACCACCGTGACTGAGTCACAGTCAATCCATAAACTTTGCACCCCCAATCGATTTGTAGCTTCAATTCTTGGGATAATAGCCTGGAATTCCGCCTCAAAATTTGTGCAAATTTGAAGGAACTCTCTGTAATTATATAACACTTCAGCCTTCTCATTGCGCAGAATACCTCCCCCACCTGCTTTACCTAGATTGCCCAACGAGCAGCCGTCAGAATTTAATTTGATCCATCCTGTTGGAGGAGTACACCAAAAAGTTTCAAATAATTCTTTTTGCCTGCGTTGTACCCCTGGAAATCCCAACCTCCTAGCGCACATCAAGTCTTCAATCGAAACAGCCACCCCAGAATGGGCTATGGTCTGAGAGTGAATTTCTTTTTTTATTTTCCAAAAACAAATTTACACAGAATAAGAGACTTCTTCATACCGCCTGGAATTCCTCTCCATCCAGATAAAAAAAGGAATTAACACGAACCCCTTATTCCACACCCCTTTCAATGACACTGATTTTGCTTGGAGTTTCCACCAAGAAATCAGATGAGATTCATCTGAAAAAGCTGGTCTCAACACACCAAAACATTGACAGAATCGAGACCATATAGAGCTAGCAAAGCTACACTCAAAAAATAAATGATTTTTAGACTCCTCCGACTTACCACAAAAACTGCACTTTGAGGGCAGAGGGACACCCCTCCTTTTCACATTCACATCTAAAGCAAGTTTATTTCTGATCAATCTCCATCCAAAAACTGCTTGACGTGGTTGAATAGAGGATTTCCACACCAAAGATGACCAGCTCACCTTAGGCGAGCTCCTTCTACAGGCTTCCCGGGCTGACTTTATGGAAAAAATTCCCACTGAAGAAGGGCGCCAATGACACTCATCCTCCATGCCTGAACTATAGATCAAATTTGCTTTATTTGTAATGTCTTTCATGAAGTTAGACGCTACCTGAGGAAATTCCCATCTAAAATTGTGGATAAAATCGCAGACTATAGCCTTTAAATTCCCACTGTGACCACCATCATTCAGAAGCATTTCTTCAATGGAGTGATGATCCAACCACCTGTCCTTCCAGAAATCAATTTTTTGCCCATTACCTACTGTCCACTGCTAATTTAAAGTCACAAAATTCCAGACTTTCTTTATCCCTGGCCAAATCGAAGAGGAGATATGGCCAGATTTCAGAGATTCGTTTGATTTTAGAAAGCGTCCCCGGAAGAACTTACTCAAAGAGGACTCCTCATGCTTAATCTGCCAAGTCAACTTTGCTAGACAGGAAAAATTTACATCTCGCAGTCTGCAAATTCCTAACCCCCCTTCCTGTTTTGGTTTGCAGACATCATCCCAGTTCACAGCTTATTCACTCCCAATTCCTTGACATATTTGAGACCAATAAAGAAAGAGGTGAACTCCGCGTTATAATTAGTCATGTTTCCTAGGGGAACAACATAACTCAAAATTACCGCACCATCGCTGTTACGAACCATACCACCAGCCCCTGATAATCCTGGATTTCCCAGCGAACACCCATCAATATTCAGTTTAACCCAACCTACCATAGGCTTACTCCACTTCAGCTCCTCAATTGCATGGGATGTAGAAAAATACCTGACCTTAAAATTCTGTCTTCTAGATAAGATAAAATCAGCCATTGATCTTGATATAAGCGCCTTCACCTGAGCAGACCCCCCAATATCACTAAGAACCTCCTTCAAGACCAGGTCTGAAGGGTGCATTGTCTCCTCAAATCGCCTTCTATTTCATTCTAACCAAATGTGATAAGGGATAAAATCAAAACCAGCAAACCACGCCTCCTTCAAAGGAACAGAGATTGCCTTAGATGACCACCATTGAGACAGCTCAAGCAGAGAGCTCGGTTGGGGCCATCCTATATTAAAAGCATGGCGGAAGCTACACCAAACCTTACCAGCAAACTGACATTCAATGAATAGATGGGTCATACTTTCATACTGCTTCAGACACAATTAACAACGAGAAACTAATAGAATCCTCTTCTTAGACACAAGATCATCAACGAGAAGCTTACCATTAATAAGGCGCCATGCAAAAAGAGAGTCCCTTGGCTGAAGTCTCTTCTGCCATACCAAAGAGAACCAGGACGGTTCCACTCCTTTGGAATGAATTGTATCCCATGCTGACTTGACACTAAACTCCCCCAAGGTAGAAGCACACCATATCCGCCTGTCGGGATAGGAAGAACTAGGTAATGGGATGCTATCACTGTCTGGAACCACTAAAATCTTCTTTGAGCAGACCAAAAGAAATGAAAAGAGGTCCCTAAATCAAGCAGGACAAACCCTGTAACACAATTCATGTAATCTAGAAAGTAAATCTTTTGCAATTGGGAAAAGATACTATGGAAGAGTTAAGTAATCCAATCACAGGAGCAAAAATAGTACAGGGCCCTTTTAATGCGACGACTCTTCCGTAGAAAACTTCTCATGACTGGATGGGTCAGGCTTTGGAATGCATGTTTATGTCTATTAACCACGTTGAACAACTTTAAAATGAATCTTATATAGATTATTGAAAGTGAAAAGAAAAATTAACAAGGCTATGGAAGTAATATCATTTCCTTAGAATTTCTTCAAGTGTTTGAAGATAATTTCGTATACTAGCTGTTAAAGGTTCTATTTGTTTCTACACAACAATATTTTACAAGAAATTGTACTGGTTTAATCCGGGCAATAGTGAAGGTGGAGGTATCATTCGTGACAGGGGAAGGTAAGGTCATCGCGGCCTTTTATAAATATTATGGAATGTGTTCCAATTCAGAGGCAGAATTGAGAGCATTAAGGGATGGTCTGCGTTTGTGTGCAGATTTCGGTTTATGGTTTTTATATTAACTCAGGCTCGTCCTATATTGTTCATCGTATATCTAAGAGAAATTGTAATTTGGGGAGTTGCTGGTATTGGTTTCAGGAGGTCCTCTCTCTTTGTGACTCTCTCGATCTTCGATGTGCAAATCTCTTCTTCTTTCCGTGAAAGCAACCAGGCTGCTGATTGACTAGCTAATTTAGCATGTGAAGCTTCTACCAATGAGCTGTTCCATGCTAACCAGAATCTTCCCCAAGGGGTTTAAGTATGATTGTTCGAGAAGACAAAGCTGCTACGTTAGTGTTTAGATTGTAATTCCTTCTTGATTCTTGTATGATTTTCTGGTATTGGTTTTCTAGTGAGTGTAAGAAAGCGTTGATCTCCTTTAGGCTTGGGGTTAGGCAGGTTATGTCCCTCATGTAATTCTCAATTTTATACATTATGCTTAATAAAATTTTAGGGAGTTCCCTGGCTCCCAGATAATATTCAGGTTAAAAATAAATATATATATATATATATATTTGTGCTGCTTTAGAAAGTAAAAAGTATTTTGATAAAATATAATACAAAATATTGAAAAGTGACTTTCATTTTAAAGTCTATCGGCTCAACCCCTCGGTTTCCATCACAGATCTCAAAAAACTTTCCATTCGAATCACCATCAAAATATGTCGAAGCAAGTCAAGAATTAGAGAAAAACTTAACATTTATGATAGACAATCCTATTAATTATTACATTACATTTCAGACATCTTAATAAAAAGGAAAAGCTAGCGAGTATTACAACATGTACGTCAACAACAATATATATCTATATATGCAGATCTTGATCACTAGCTTATTGTTCATTTTTTTAGGTTGAGTAGAAAAACAGTAAGATGGAAAAGATAGTCTGTATTATCGTCAAGAGGAGGAGTAATGCAGCAGCACCGACTGAAATTGATGACCATGGCGAGTTGAAATAGTTCTGCATCAAACCTGCCTTCCTTTTATTCCATGCTTTATTGTGATACTCCTCCAAATCCTTGACAACACCAGAGAAATAAGGATCACCAAGGACAACTTGTTTGTTAATATTGTTGAATAAGGTCACCACATCTTCTCGGCTGCCAAGGTTGTTTGTAATAATTCCCTTCTGCTCTAGCAACTCCACGTCCTTGGCAGTGTCAATGAGGCCATCCATGAAAGCTGTGTACATTGTGAAATACTCAATGTAGGTTTCACCTTGTTCAAAGGCAATGAGGTTTCTAAGGACGAGTTCTGTCTCGTCCCAGATCAAGATAGTCGGGATTGTCAATACTCCCTTGTTTACATCGAACTCTATGTCAAATAAATATGTCTTTGGAGAGTCAGAAGGATCCTTCTTCTGGAGCTTGACACCAGCACTCCTAAGTTGAGAGGCACAATACTTAAGCGGCAAATACTTTTCACCATGTCTCCTCCTAGTCGTTGGAAATGATGGGATGAGGGCATATCGTAAAAGATCAACAAAATGCTTTGCTCCACCATCTGGGATTGGTAGTGATTTTATATCTTCATCACCATGAAGTGTTAGGCCATGGAGCCCTTCTGCATACCTATGTAAGAGACTCGCATAGATATGGTGACTACTGGTCAAGGTGTTGTAAGGGGGAGTTAGGTTATAACCATCAAAGATTATTAGACCATATAAGAAGTCAAGAACAAAGAAGGGAAGCTGATTTTCAAGCTTAATGAAGTCAGTATTGATTTCCCAATTCCATGACAGTTTTGATCTGAAATGATCCTTCTCCGTTAGTGTTTTGATTAGGAGGAACTCAAGTATAAAGCAGCCATCTATCACCATCATCTTCACAAACTCATCTCTTCCGAAGTCCATTATGGTTTCTGAATAACATTTGCGAGCTTTTTCTTCCAAATTACTCACACCTTTGACATAAACATCTAAAGTTTTCCCAGAGGGTCGATTTAGAAGGCGATTTAAGTAGCGCAACTTATGTGTGTGCATAGTCTGTAAGTGTTCATCCTTATAGTGCAAAGGGCCAATTGAGACTGACTGAGGTGTGTAGGCTTCTGGCTTTAGCTTGTGAAGCTGCATGGGAACTCGGTATATATCATAATCGGATCGCAAGGAACTCACCATTTCAACTTCTTTCTCAATATCAGACATCAATGTCCTGATTTCAGAGTTGTTCTGTTGCTGATCATCCTGTCCTTCTTTTCCCCTTATATTTATAGTTGAATCAGTACTAGAAGAACAAGCAGCAGAATTGGCCATCGAGTGAAGCTCTCCACCGTTTTTCCCAACTAATAGTCAATATAACGAGCAATATAGATATATATCAAGAGTCTTATAAAAACTACAATATCACAATTGTATAGCTCAAATTTATCTGGTCCAAAAAAGTATAGCTCAAATTTGTAATTAAAAAAAAAAAAAAATCCAATGAAGATATCGTTACAAAACAAGGATTTAAAAAAATAATAAAATAAAACCATTACAAGGTCAATTAGTACCTACATGCCAAAAACAAACTATGAAGTCAGATTAATAATCAGTACAAAATTTTTTTTTTTTCGGGGAGAACCAATTAGGAGAGTTAAAAGAGAAGAAAAACAACACAAAGCTCTTCCTAACAGGGAACAGTAAGAGATGGAATACTAAAAGTGTTGGTTTTTCGGTAAAGGGTTCACTTTGTATTGATTGCTGATAAGGGAAGCCTCCAAAGTACATCCAAAAAAAAAAAAAAAAATCTTTTTGAAGGAAAACTTTCTCCTATAATAAGTGATAAAAGCAACATATAACTCTGCAAAATGAGTCAAACCCAGCTACCTATAGT
>NW_024868062.1:37142-42985 GCF_013358625.1 Macadamia integrifolia
AAACAACATATAATGTTCCTAACATTGAAAAACAAGAGATGGAAGACTTACTAATGCACTTTGTGCCTATAAATCACCAATTCTTGTGGATAAGGATGGCTGCAAATAGATGATACTAAAGCAACGGAACCTTGCTTTTATAGTGATAAAAGCATAAGAGAACCAAATCTACTTGGCCTTCCTTAGTTAAACCTATCAGTCCCTATGCTTCAATTTTTTCATTGATAGTTTACCTTTTTCTTCTTCTTCTTCTTCTTCTTCTTCTTCTTCTTCTTTTTTTTTTTTAAAATTAGTGCTCTAACTTAAGAATCTTATATCAAAATTTCTCGACCGCCATGTGCTCATGGTATCAAATATAAAAATATGAAGGTAAATTGTGTAGGAGTAGGTGGCCATTGGTCCTACTAGTGCCTTGTATGCTGGCCGGCGCTCAGTAGGATAGAGTAGCTATATATAAAAAAATGAAGATAAAATTATCTGACAACCATTGGGAATTGACTTATTTAAAGAAAAAGACTCTATATAGTCGGTCTCAATTAAAAAATAAAAAAGACTTTGTCCTCTTTCTTTGTCCTCCGTTTGAAAAAACAAATTAAGTGGAGACTTTATTGAAAGGATGCTTTAATTTTCCATCAAACTTGGACACCATTCTAAAGAGGACCAATTGCCAAATTCATAAGTGTTCTCTCAATCATTGTTTAAGTAAGCTAAATCGGTCTACATGGATTTAAGTTTCAATTGATCAGACTCGGTCAGAATCAATCAAAATCAATCAGAATGAACTTGAACCTTACAATTCATTTTATTTTTTAATTAGGGAAATCAAATAATCAAATCTTGCTGATTCCAATGCCGATTTTTCAAACCATGCTCTCAAGATAAAGCCCACATACTTAGAGAAAAATTCTTAATGAAATGATTTCACATTTCTCACATTCAATTCATCAAGCACACTTCTACCAAAAAATAAAAAATTTCATCATGCACCTACTCCCGCATGAGGCCAAGCTAGCATGTGTTGGAAAAACTTTCTTTGTTGTGATTGCATGTGAAATAAGCAAATGTTGTATAAAGTAAAACAATTGCATTTCTCCACCGTGTGATATGTACAGCTTTGGCACATGAAAAGAAAGAGACTCTACTAGTAATTCTTCCTAGTCTATCTTCATTACTATTTTGAATGGAAGAAAGGCTTTACCCAATCAGAAATGTGTTGCAGTACGGATATTATATGGGTTGTCCCTGGTGAACATAGCAAGAAAATTTGTAAGAATTGGTAACATCATACAACATATAGTTTTTTTTTTTCCTTTCTTTTTGGGAGCACATCATACAATATGGCATAATCTCGCTGGTGCCAATATATATATATATATATATATGGCAAAATGGTAAATGGTCGCAGTACGTGCAGAAAAATAGGAATGCAGAACGTCTGGAGTGAATGTTCACGTAAGTGATATGATTGACACTTGTTAAATATGTTAATCCTGCTAACAGAGTTGTAAACAGTAACAACTCTGCTTAATATTATTAATATTTAAATAAATAAATAATAAAAATCCCAATATAAGCGGACTCCTCCTTTGATTCCGCTTAAAAATTTCAATCCTCTCTCTCTCTCTCTCCTTGCTTCTTCTTCAAGGCCCTCTCCAGTCTAGTTGAAGTTTTATTTACCAATCTCACTGACGATTTGCATCGATGGTAAATTTCATAGGTTAATAATATCTACCCAAGAAGTAGTAATAAAATCCTAGATATTCAAGAGCTTTGTTTACTTTATAAATTCAAATTTATCCTCTGCTAGACATGCAAGCTTTACTGTTCAAATCCCTTCCCTGACGATTAATATGTAAACATGGTATTTGGATATGTGTGGCCAAGTCTCTCATATGCTCAGTGCCTGAAAATAGTTATGTTGATTTTTTCTTACCTCATCCTATTTTGAGAGAGAGAGAGAGATGATGATGATGATGGCTGTAGAAAGAAGGAACGGAAGGGGGAGTCGGCTAATATTGGATTTTTATTATTTATTTATATAAAAAAAATATTAGACAAGTTAAGTAACCACGTCCGTCATCTCTCCACCCTAAAAACTAGGAATCAGTTACAATATAAAAAACTAATAGATGGTTTATATTAATCTAATATTAAATGGACGGTTAATATTAAAAGAAAGTAAAAATAAGATTGCAATACGTACGTCCTGCTACCACTCGCCATATATATATATATATATATCAAAACAGTATAGATTTTGACAAATTCCGTTACCGTTCCAGCGTTTCAGTACCTTGATGGAGACACGATTCGTCAACCAACAAAAAACAGAAAATTATTTTTTTGGTGGAAAACAACACAAAATTCTCAAGAGAGATAATAGTTTGCCGCATGAAACCAACATGATAACTAAAGTCCAAATGAAAAACAGATTTCAGAATTCCTTTGGAATTTACCCTTACTGCCCAATCTTTGAAATCTTAGTTTAGAAATACATGATAAATATTGTTCCATAAAAAATAAAAGATATGAGGTCCACATGAACCTAGCCCATTTAAGCATAAGACCCGTAACCTAACCATTCCATGATGTCTCCTTTTAATGAGTAAACATTGCTAAGTGTGAAGCAGAGTATGAATGAGTCTTCAACAACAAAACACTAGGAGGAATTATTTTATGATATAGCTAGACAATATTATCACATTTCAGGTCATCCTAAAAAAAAAGAAAGAAAAGAAAAGCGAGATTACAACATCTCAACAACCATCATACATATATATATATATATATATAGCATTTTTCTCACATTTGGAGACATCGCAGTTGTCCCACCACTTGATATTGAAAGACCGGCAGAGGACTGGGGCAATCCAGTCATTTATCTGATAGTCATAAATTTGATATTCCCAGAATAGTATCCATGCGAGGCGGCAGTGGAGAAAGAATCTGAGAAGATCTGGTTGGTGAGGTTGGGGTGTTGAATTTTGAGAAAATGTTTGGAAGGAATCTTGAATTTGTGGAGGTAGGATTTCTTCCAAAGGTCCATATTGGTCCCACCATTTGGGAAACCAATTAGGAGTTTGGTTGTTGAATTTGTATTCAAAGCAGAAGAACCAAGAGTGGCGGTTGGTTCTATTTTGAAAAGTGAAAGCTTTGAACCAGGCTTCCTGGTAATCCATGTATGTATAATTTTGTGGGGAAAAAGTATTTGAAAAGCTTCTTTGGTTTAGGGGATGGGTCCCCCAGTCTTGGAGAGACAGGATTTTGCAGATGGTTACAGTCGTATGTGTAACCAGAGTTGGGTCGGTTCTGTCATAATTAAGTTTGAGTCTGACAGAATCAGTTTCTACGAGAATATACTCGTAATATTCTTGATTTTTTGCCTGGGAGTTTGAATAGTGATTCCATCCTTTGTAGAAAACTGCTTGTGCCATCATAATTGGCGAATCAAGATATTTGTATAAGGGCTCTTCAATAGTGAAGAGGTCTTCTTTGCATGGCTTTTCATAATATTGGCTTTTGAGTTTGGAACCTTGTGCTGTTTGAAGAGGTTTGGCTTGTGAAGTTTGGAGGCTAGAACTAGCCTTGTTTGTGGGTTGGATAGGTCCTGCAGTAGAGCCTACTACCACAGCATGGGAATAAGGTGTTTTTGTGGTAGCCATTTGAGTCTGGCTACGGGTAATTGGGTAGAAACATTGTTTCTGAGATGCTCAAGGCAGGCCTTCTTTTGTTTTGGGTCTTCTAAGGCTATGGACATGTCAGGATAGACATTGAAATGGACAGGTCCATAACAAAGACTGGTTTCAATGGCTCCCAAAAGGGAATCATTGAACTCAAGGAACCTTTGGTCACGAAGGGCTAACAACATAGAAGTGTTGAGTCCTTCCCGGTGAAGGGGTTTGATGGCCACTTGGACTAAGCCAATATGGACATAATTATATTTGCGGTCTTTGTATAAATCTTGTAGGGTAAGTGGATCAAAAAGTTGGATTTCTTGAGTTTGTGGGGTAAAATTTATAGTTTGTTCTACGGTCTTGACTGTTTCGAGTCCGAACCAGTCTCGATCATAGAGATCATTTCTTGATATCTTTGGCATATCCCAACTTCGAAGTCGTCGGTTAATTCTTGAGGTTTGTTCATCATAATCAAGCACATTAGAACTTGTGCTTGCCTCACCTGCCGATCTCATCGACATGGAGCGGGGTGATCGACTCATAATTTGAGAATTCTTTATCTTGGGGTAATCACCTAGATCTAAGTTTTAAGATGGTATTTCCAACATGACTTGGGCACAAACGTGGTCTTACACTCTTCTGCCACTCCTCCCAAGAATCCAAAGGCATATACCGTGTCGAAAAACTTAAAAGAAAATAATTATCTTCAAAAGGCCAAACCCTTTACCTTGAAACTGATTGTATTCAGGGTCAAATTGTCTACCCCAAACTTTGCCGATGGGAAGATATTTCTTTCCCTGAAGAATGGCAGCTGCAAACGACTGCTATTCCCCCTCAAGTCTCAAACACAAGTATCCGTTCTATTTCCCAGGATTCAGACGGATTACTTGCCATTAGGTTCAACAGACAAGCTACCCCTTCGGTTTACCAAAGTTCCAGAAGATCATGCTCCGAGGCATCGACTTCTTCTGACTTAAACCAATGGGTTTCTCAAACTAGATCTACTCCACCGTTCCCTCACCTTGTTGGAGTTCAAAATAATCAAAATATTGTCCATGGAACATACGAAACCACTTCTACTGTTCCTGAAACAACCCCTTCCGAAACCCAAGATCAAAGGTCTCCTACCCAATCTGAGGTTGAACCACCTCCTCCTTTCAAAGAACCTAACAAAGGCGGAGTTTACATGATTCAAGTAGAAACAAATTATCAAATTAACAAACCGTTACTTAGAACTGATTTTGAGTCCCAAAAGAACAAAGAAAAACGTGAATGGTTCTTAAAAACTTATAATCTAGAACAACAAGCTCAAATAAGAACAAATTGGTATAATTTTATGACAAAACTCAAAACAAATGTTTTCTTCTTTACATATTTTGATATCTATGCCCAGGATAATAATATTTACTATCCCTGGCATAATCAGGTATGTACTCAAACCACCTCTCATAAAGCCTGGACCCTTTATGAAGGTCAAACTACTAATGCTATCCATCCTCCGGTGGAAAGTATCAAACATAACTATAAAAATAATGAGATAATTGCCTCTCCGTTCAAAATTATTGAACAAGATGACCCAAACCGAAGACAAATTGAACAATTAAACTTCACAAATTTAAGTCTTCAAACCATAGGTAATCAACTTTCAAGAGTTGAAAACCTTGTCCAACCTAAACATATAGCCTCTTCGTCCTTAACACCGGCTCCGGTTCTAACTTCTGTTTCTTTGTTCAAACCATATAATATTCCCCTAAAACAACAGCTCGCCCTTAACAAATCTTTTGTTTTAGATCAAATTAACCAACGTTTGACTATCCTTAATGCTGCTGAAGCACATGTAAGTGATCCTCAAACACCAGTCCAAAATCAGCCCTCAGATGAACCATCAGCTGAATCAAATAATAGAGGTGTCCGCAACATCATAGGATACTCTTCAGGCACTTCCTCAAGTTCTGAAGAAGAAGACTTCCCCAAAATTAACCAAATTGGTCAAAGTTCTAACCAACATCCAGTCTTCCCTGACTTACAAATTGAAGCTAGAGGTATTGCTCCTCAGGCTTCCTACCAAAGCGGTATCATCTATGAATGGAACATAGATGGTCTGTCCGAACATAATCTCATGAACAAACTCCAAGAAATGACCATGGTTAGCAACGCACATCGGATTAA
>NW_024868062.1:47336-49585 GCF_013358625.1 Macadamia integrifolia
AAAAAGAAGAAGAAGAGTGCAAAAGAGCAACAACAACAATTCATATATCGCAAATAAATAAGTTAAAATCAAAACAATGAAAATATCTTACAACGTAGACATTAAAAAAAAACAACAACAACAACAACAAAAAATTAGGAAAGTTACAGAAAAGAAAAAAGCATGAAACTATTCTTCTCAAGTCGCAACAAGATGAGATGGAATACTTACCGGTGTGCTTTTTGCTGGTAAATCATCCTGAACCATTCCTTTTGGTTCGTGATGCAAGAATGAATAGGCGTTGTTCATTTCCTGTTCACTATTGAGTGGAAAATCACTCACCGCTTCAGGGAAGGAAATGTCATCGCTGATTTCCTCGTAAATCATGTTGCCAAGAATAACTATTCAGGACATGTTATGTCATTCCCTTCTCATATCAAGGATGAGATGATGCACGATGCAATGACCAAGCCTCGTTTCAGATTTTATTCTTAATGTTTGGTTTTTCCCTGTTGATAGCAATGCCAAAGGTGGGGAACTTCCATTCATCTCTTTTCAGTTGTACCTTGTTTTTTTTGTCTTTGATTTTTAATGATATCTCCAGAACCTTTAGCCGAAAAGAAAAAAAATCATCTATATTCTTGTAGACAAGGGAAAAATTTCTCCAACAAGTGATGACCCTCATAGGAGAAATATAAACAAGGGGATTAACATGGAAATCTTCTGGTGAGGTCATGGACTAAATTAAAGTGGACGGATGCTAGCTCCCATGGGAAACTTAATTGGTAGAGCAGGGTGAGGCGGGATTTTAGAGATAGTGAGGGGAAAATGATGTTGAACTTTAAGATGAACTTGGGCGTAGAGACAAATTTTGTGGCTGAGATTTAAAGCATCATAAAAAGTATTCAATATGCTAGAGATTTGGGGGTTTTGAAATTTTGAATTGAATCAGACTCTATTGTAGTTGTGATCCTGTTTCAAAATAGATATATTTCGTGGCTTGTAGCTCAGGAGTGGGCTAATCACTTTAGGAAATGAACCCAATTGTTGATTTCTTGGAAAAGGAGGCAGCAAAAACCCAAAGTTCATCTATAATGGTTTCCTTGCCTAGGCGTATTTCTAATGAGTTCGCACAAGATCCAATGACAAGATCCCAACACAGGCTTTTGAGATAGTGGTGGTGAGTTCCTACTAATGACAATGCTGAAGGTGGGGACTCACTTCTTGAGTTTGTATTTGTTCATGCTTTTTTTTTTGTAATTTACTATTGATATATATCAATGTACTCTATAAAAGGACGTACTTGTGTTTTGTAACAAATTTTATCATTTGACCCAAATGCCCACATTTACAACTTAAATTACGACTAAAAAATTCTTATGAAAAAAAAATTCTTTCCATAATTCCACTATCCATAATTATCTCTGAATCTCTCTCTCTCTCACACACACACTCTTCCCTAAACGTGGGGGAGAATTTAAAAAAATAAAAAAATAAAAAAATAAACCTCCATAATTCATAATTATCTCCCTCTCCCTCTCACTCTCTCTTCCCTATACATGGGAGAGAATTAAAAAAAAAAAAAAAAAAAAACTCCATAATTCATAATTATATATCCCTCTCTTTCTATCTCTCACTCTCTTCCTTAAACGTAGGGGAGAATTTAAGAAAAGAAAACTCCATAATCTCCCTCTCTCTCTCACTTAGGGGTGTCAAACCCTAAACTGAACAGGTAAAACCGGTCGGACCGAACCGGTAAGAGCACGGACCAAATCGAACCGAAGCCTTATTGGTTCGGTTCGGTTTGGAGTATTGCAATCCCAAAACCAAATCGAACCGCACCGAAAATCGGATGAACCCAAAACCAAATCGAAACCGGCTCAAAACCCGGACCAAAACTGAAACCAAACCGGTAAGAAACCGAAACACTCCAAAATTCATTAAAAAATCAAAATTTACATAGTTATGTATACATTTGTATGGAAAGTCGAATCCAAACTAGACCAAAAACCAAAACCAGCCCAGTTACAAACTGATTTAAGAAACTAAAGACAAACCAAAACCAAACCACACCGAAACCGAAACCGAAACCGAAACCAAAATTTCCTTATTGATTCGGTTTCGGTTTCAGTTTCAGTTTCAGTTTCAGCCTTCCCACACCGAAACCGACTCAACCCGGACCAAAACCGAACTCGACCGGCCCGTTGACACCCCTACTCTCCCTCTCTCCTCCCTAAACGTGGGGGAGAATTAAAAAAAAAAAAAAAAAA
>NW_024868062.1:49611-54217 GCF_013358625.1 Macadamia integrifolia
AAAAACTTTTATAATTCATAATTATCCACTACCATAATTATCTTCTTCCCTCTCCCTCTCCCTCTCCCTCTCATTACCCTTCTTGTTTATTTAAATACCCACTATTCAAAATATCTTCAAAAATCTTTATGAAGGTTAATTTGGTAAATTTATATCTTTATGATGAAAGAAACAATATATTTTAATTAATATATATTAATATATAAATTAATTTTCCATAACCGTCCCAACTTTCCTTTTCTCCCGACGCTCTCTCTTTTATCCTTGCCAAAAAAAAAAAAACAGACGCTCTCTCTTTTATGGGTCGTGAAACCCTCTATGAGATTTATCTCTCTCCCACCTTCAACTAAAACATTCAGAACTCAATCAAGAGCGAACCAGAACATCCTCAAAAAAGCCCTAGCATTTGCTCTCTCTTTTATAGGGACGTGAAGCGCTCTATTCGTTGTCTAGTGTAATGGTGTTATGCGAGGTAGCACCGACCAAGAAGAGTGCTCCGATTCTGGTAGGGCTTTGTCCTCATCTCTTCTACTCTCTCTCTCTCTGGTATCTCTCTCCACCTAGGTATGTTTTCTTATATTAGGGTTTTTGAATGTCCTTCACTGTTTATATGCTGAAATTTGGATGAAGCAAAATTGAAAGGGAAAGGAGTGATCCTCTCAAAGTCGCTCTTCTCCCTCGGCTTGGATTTGTGAGTTCTCCATTTCTTTTATATTCTCTTATACAAATCAGAAACCCCACCCTAACACAGGTTCAGATTCTGCAAGAAATCTCTCTTGGAAATCAAGAGAGATTTCAGTTTATTTATTTATTTTCTTAATCAAGGCGATTCAACAAAATGGTAAAGCATGGATTTAACGGAAGCCCCAATACCGAGTTTAGAGGTAAACGAAAGCCTCATTTATTTTATTTTATTTATTTATTATTTTTTTTTTTAACCTTGCTGCTAATCTCTGTTGTTTTTCTTTGGAATTGCAGTCCGTAGGATGTTCGGAGCTGTCTGTTAAGGTGAGTTTCTCTGTTTTGGCATGGGACATGAAGCAAAAAAGTTGAAAGGTTGGATGGTGTCATTGTTGGTTATATACTAATTTCTCTGTTTAAGATGAAGATTGGAGGCCAATCAGAACGCTGAGAAGGAGGGAGATATCCTTATTGTCTTGAATTCTTTGGCAAACAATCCTGCCCTTTTAGGAAACTCCATCTCAACGAGTTTTGAAGATATCTCTGTCCGCCCCTCAAATTCAAATTTGAATGATCATGTGGCTAGATTCGGGCCGGATTCAGAAGTAGTGGATAGTGAAGACCCATCTGGTGATGAGAGTTCGTCTGATTTCACAGGGAACTCGGAGGAAAACGAGATGGAGGAGGACGTTTTTGTTGTCAGGGAATTGCCACCCAGGCCAATAAGAAAGGGCGTGTCCACCAGAGGTCGTGGAGTTTTGTCTTTGATGAGGGGAGGTAGAATCGCTTCTTCCACTCAAGCCTCGCCATAGAATGGGGGTTCGCAGCTCGCTAGCTTCCTTGTCTCATCCAGAAGGGATGGTAGAGCTGCTTTGCATTATCAGGAGATGGAGAAGATAGACTATGCTCTCTATGCCCGTGAAAAGGGAATTGCTGGCTCTTCTAAAGGAGGCAACCAAAAAAGGAAAAAAGCAGGTCAGACTAATAAGTCTGGCAACACCAATTAATTCATTGTTTCCAATGAAAGTCCTCTTTTGGAATATCAGAGGTGCGAAGAAGGTTACTGGTTTGAGAGCCTTATCATTTTTTCTTTGAGAACATTCTCCTGATGTTGTTTGCGTGGCAGAGCCAATGATCAGTGAAAGTAAATTGCCCTTTTTGTTCTTTAACAAATTGGGGTTCGAGGCTGATTTCATTCACAACCTCCGTGTGGACAAGGTCCCTAATCTATGGGTCATTTGGAAGCAAGGAATGTCTCGCCCCTCGGCCATCTCGGTGTCTAATCAACAATTATCAATCACAGTGGATTGGTTAGGGAACAGTGTGGGTTTGACCTTTGTGCATGCGAACTGTTTTAAGGTGAAACATAGAGAGCTTTGGATAGAGCTGGGTTTGGTGGTGAATCCTATTCTTCCTTGGTCAGTGATAGGTGATTTCAATGCTACTCTTCTTTCCAACGAAAAAAGGGGTCCAGGGAGATTTAATGCAAGCTCTGTTGCAGAGTTCCAATCTATGGTGGATACTTGTATGTTGGTGCAAGTGCCCTCGTAGGGCAAGAAGTTTACCTGGACTAACAACCGCCGGCGAGGTAATGTAGCTGTGGACCTCGATCGAAACTTCTGCAACAGTAAATGGCTGGATATGTTTAAAAATATTCTCCAACGGGTTCTCCTAAGATCCTCCTCTAATCATGCTCCCATTCTGGTTGTATCAGATGCGATCCCCAGACCAGGTAATATCCCTTTTAGATTTAATAATTTTTGGATGGAGCATGAACACTTTGATAATGTAATTCAGGATGTGTGGAACAAGGAAATATCTGAAAATCCTATTCATATTCTTTCTCAGAAACTTAAGCAGGTTAAGTTGTTTATCCAGCCTTGGGCAAGGAATAATTTTCCTAACATTAATGAAGAAGTAAAGAAAGCTTCCGATCACCTGAATTCAGTTCATAAAGAAATTGAGGCTCCAGGGATGTCCAATGATCTTTTTGGCCGCGAGGTAGATGCCAAAATGGCTCTATTGAAAACCACCTAGTTGCAGGACAATCTATGGGCTAAAAAATCAAAGCAGAGGTGGATGAAAGACGAGGACAAAAATTCAAAGTTCTTCCACCTATCAGTAAAAATGCAACGGGCTCGCAATCAAATTCGCACTTTGCAGAATGCTGATGGGGAGTGGATGAACAACCAGTAGCAATTGTCTTCATATATTTCCAATTATTATGAAGAGTTTCACAGCTTATCCCACACTTCACCTCACCCTGAGTTGTTGGATTGTATTCCCTGCGTGATTTCGGACGATGATGTTCTTTATTTGGAGGCTAAACCATCTTCAAAGGAAATAAAAAAAGTGGTTTGGGATTTGGACCCAGATAGCTCCCCTGGAACTGATGGCTTCTCAAGGAAATTCTTTAGGCGGGTATGGCATATTGTTGAGGGTGATTTTTGAAGGGCGGTAGCGTATTTCTTCAGATGGGGAGTCATTCCAAAGGGTGTGACTAATTTTTTTCTCACTCTTATCCCCAAGGTGGTGGGGGCTACTACTCTCGACAAGTATAGGCCTATTTGCATGGAAAATTACTTCTGCAAGGTGTTACCAAAGATCATGGCAAGTAGAGTTGCAATCCTCCTTCCCAGGCTGATTTCGGAGGAACAAGGGGCATTCCAAAGGGGGAAGATAATATCAGAAAAGATTAGCCTTGCTTCAAAATTGGCTAATCTGATGTATACCACTGTTAGAGGAGGCGGGATGGGTCTCAAGGTTGATGTACAGAAAGCCTACGATTTCCTATCTTGGGAATTTCTCTTTGCCATACTTGGGAAGTTCGGATTTCCTCGGAAATGGATTTCTTGGATCCAAGAAATTCTCTCATCTTCAAGGATTTTGATTTTAACAAATGGAGGTCCAGTGGGGTTTTTTGGTGTGGGCCGTGGTCTTTGTCAAGGTGATCCGCTATCTCCCATTTTGTTTATTTTAGCTGAGAAAATGCTCTGCAGAGGATTAAATAAAATGATCTCAGAAGGATCCATAAAGTCACTGTCGGGTCCAAGAGGTGCCTGTACCCCAACTCATTTACTATTTGCAGACGGTATTTCCATTTTCATGAATGCGTCAAGTAAGTATGTTAAAAATCTGCATTTATTTTTATCAAAGTATCAAGAGTGCTCCGACCAACATTTTAATCTCGACAAGAGCAAAGCCTTCTTTAGGAAGGTCGCCCCCCACAGGAAACACTTTATTAGTAATTTTCTGGGAATTCAGACCTCAAAATTTCCTACAAGGTACTTGGGTGTGGAGATCTTCAAGGGAAGAGTGAAGAAAAATCACCTCTTACCTTTGATGGATAAGATTAAATGCAGATTGACCTCCTAGAAAGAGGAGCTTCTCTCTATGGCTAGTCGCGTGGAGTTGGTTCGATCAGTAATTTCAAGCATCCCTATCCATATTTTTGCGGTTTATTGGTGGCCTCAGTCCATTATTAAAACTGTAGAGCAGTGGATGAGAAACTTTATCTGGTCGGGTCAAATGGCGGTGCAGAAAAAAATTGTGATTAAATGGGAGGACAGTTTTAAGCCCAAGGACGAGGGAGGCTTGGGTATCAGAAAATTGAAAGACGTGAATAAAGCTTGTTTAAGCAAGTTTGCCTGGCAGATCAAACATGAATACAATATTATGAGAAAAGTTTTTAGAGCAAGGTTTGTTCAGAAAGACAGCTCTCTTAGGAAGGGATACAAGTCTTCCTCCATTTGTCCAAGGCTGAAGAGGGTGTGGCAATTTGTGTCGGACAAGGAAAGATGAACGGTAGGAAATGCGGAAAAAACTCTCCTTTGGCAGAGTCTTCTAATTTGGAGTAGGAAATGTTCATAGGGAGGAATCTGCGCCTGGCAGATTTTATTCGAAATGGTGAGTGGTGCTTCCCTAA
>NW_024868062.1:57049-57175 GCF_013358625.1 Macadamia integrifolia
GCACAACTTATTAAGTGTCAGTCAACTGTGTAAAGAAGGAAATCATGTGATCTTCTCAAAGAAGGGATGTTCAATCAAGAACACTGACACAGAGAAACAGATAGCACAGAGAAAGACAACCTCAGG
>NW_024868062.1:57240-81160 GCF_013358625.1 Macadamia integrifolia
CTCTCTCTCTCTCTCTCTCTCTCTCTCTCTCTCTCTCTCTCTCTCTCTCTCTCTCTCTCTCGTTTTCTCACTCTCTCGCTCTCTCGCTATGTCGTTCTTTCTTCCTGCTATCTTGTTCAACCCCAAATAAAAAAAAAAGGTGGGGATTTGCTTTTTTTTTCTTTCTGGGTTTTCAACCATTGATGCTCTGGTTTGTTGCTTGAAGAGAAGATTAATTTTTTCATCTTTATATTCCAAGTAATTAATAGGGGTAAATTGCAGTGATTTTTTCATCAATGCTCTGGTTTGTTGCCATTGATGCTTGGAGCATTTCTTCTTTTCTTGATATGGGTTTCTTATTTCACTCTCGTTTCTTGCTTGGATTTTGGGACATCTGTAAATTGCAGTGATTTGGGAGAATTTCTTGCTCTGATATTGCGATTTTTTTGAAGCCTGAAAATGTGTTTGGTAAATTTTTTATTTCTTTCTGGTTATGGTGATCTCTGTTCTTGACTGCTCAAGTTTCGTAGTTGCTTACTTTGATCGTGATGGGTTTCTGAAAAATACCCATTTGAGCATATTTCATCATTCTCATCTTCGATCAAGGTATGAATCAAGAAAAAAAATCATACAGTGATTTTATCCAGTATAGATGAGACATTTGCTTTCTAGGTTACATTCTATTCAACTTATTTTTTTCACAATGTGTTCTTCCTATTTGGTTCTTTGTAATTAGTTGGGGATAAAATGTAGTTCTGATGCCCAACTTAAGATTCTTATTTATTTATCTATTAAATTTTATCATCAGCAAAGATTGTCCATTTATATTACTGTGGCAAGGAAGAAAAATTTCAGTGCTTAATGAGATTGATATTTTGGATGAAGGTTGGTTGTGTAAATTTCAGTGCTTAATGAGATTGATATTTTGGAGCTAGAAGAGGGCTTTTATTACGATTAGAGTATTCTATTTTGATGGGTAGCTAGGAAGATCAATTTGAATTTCTTGAGCTTGATGTAAACAAATACTAGAAAATTCTCCTTTCTTTCTTTCTTTGTTTGGAATCATCAGATTTTATGCTTTAGCCTGTATTGCACAGCTCAGAAGAATGTTAGTTCCAAGACCAGCTCAGAAGAATGTGATGGGCACTAAATGGGTTTTCAAAAACAAGTTGGATGCCACAGAAAAGATTGTCAGAAATAAGGCTAGACTGGTATGTAAAGGTTATGCACAAATAGAGGGGATTGAATTTGATGAGACCTTTGCCCTAGTGGTTAGATTGGAGTGAATCAGGATGTTTCTTGCTTTTGCAGCTTTCAAAGACTTCAAGGTGTATCAGATGGACGTCAAGTCAACATTCTTGAATGGCTTGTTGGAAGAAGAAGTCTACATTGAGCAACTCGATGGATTCATCTTGGGTGAGGATGCTACTATGGTTTGCAAGTTACAAAAAGGCTTTATATGGCTTGAAGCAAGCACCGAGAGCTTGGTATTCAAGACTAAATGCTTACTTACGTCAACTTGGCTTCAAAAAGGGAGTAGTGAACAGTAACCTGTATATTCTTTCTGAAGATCATGGACAGTTCATTGTGGTTGTTTATGTGGATGACATCATCTTTGGAGGTCCTCATGAAGAGAGCTGCAAGAAGTTTGCTGAGTTGATGCAGAGTGAGTTCGAAATGTCCATGCTTGGGGAACTCTCCTATTTCCTGGGGTTTCAGGTGCATTAGCAGAAGAGTAGGATCTTTATCTCTCAACAGAAGTATGTGGGTGAAATGCTAAAAAGATTTCAGATGGATGAAAGCAAGCCGATTGGGACTCCTATGGTAACAGGGTGCAAGTTGAGTAAGGAAGATGACAATCCTCTAGTTGAACAAATCTTGTACAGGTCAATGATCGGAAAGCTATTGTATCTTACTGCATTCAGGCCTGATGTTCTTCAGGCAGTATGTTTGTTGGCTAGATTTCAAGGAGATCCAAGGGAGAGTCACTTATTAGCAGTGAAGAGGATTTTCAGCTACTTGAGGGGGACCATTGATTTTGGATTGTGGTATGGGAAGTCCAAGGATTTCATGCTCATAGCCTACACTGATGCAGACTGGGCTGGGTCCGTAGATGATAGAAAGATCACCAGTGGTGGAGCATTTTACCTTAGGAAAAGTTTAGTTGCTTGGCACAGTAAGAAGCAGGAATCTGTGTCATTATCCACAGCAGAGGCTGAGTACATAGCTGCAGCTGCTACTTGCACTTAGGTTCTATGGATGAAGAGGCAGATACAAGATTTGGGGTTGAAGTGTGATAGTCCTATAAGTATCAAGTGTGACAATTCCAGTGCTATCAACATCTCTAAAAATCCGGTTCAGCACTCCAGGACAAAACATATAGACATCAGATATCACTTCTTAAAGGAGCAAGTTTCTTTGAATGAAGTGAAGCTAGATTTTATTCCAACAACAGATCAAGTAGCTGACATCTTTACTAAACCATTGGGCAAAGAGCTCTTTGAGAAGTTCAGGACACTATTGGGTGTTGTCTAACCCCAATAGGGCACAGTGATGCTAGTGTTACCTGTAGGACAGCATGGCTGTAGGGGGAGTGGCTTGGTTCCCACAATTGTTATCTTTCTATTCACTCTCACAGGGTTGTGTGCTTTAGGGAGAGTCTTTCTTTCAGGGGGCATTTGTATGTCTACCTTTGTACCTGTTATCAAAGGGGGAGAAAATGTTGCTTCGGATATTGCCAACAACTCCAAAGGGGGAGATTGTTGTTCTCATGATGAATATTTGGTTGTCATTATTGGCAACAGAGGCGTAGTGGCATAGCGGTTGAAGAGATGGGTTGAACTATAGTGCATAGTACCATAAGTGAAGCAACTCTGGCCATGAGTTCTTAGGTGGAAATGACCATAATGGTGAGAGTTTGGACAACATTGAAAGTCTTGTCTTAGACTAGGCACATGGTGTGAAAGGTGATCTCATGTGCAAGCTTGGCCTTGGCATGGTTCTTAGTAGACTTGGTGTTGATGGCAAGTCCAATGGGACTTTTAACAAACACTTGGTGGCATCTTAATGCCTTAGTTTATTTCTTGATCAATTCCTTAGTGAGTTTCTATCCATTTTATGCCCACAGTATGTGTTGTGAAGTTAGATTCTCAGCAGTCGTCCGATTGGGATTGTAATCCAATGGTGGATTGAGCTTTGATGTGTGAAATAATGAGAACCGTTGATCGTGGTTGGTAAAGGTTGAAATTGAATGGTTTAAATCTTTTAAGATTTTTTAAATTTTGTTTTTTATTGAAATTGAAGGTAAAAAGTCAAGTCTGCCCTTAGTCGTGACGTTTGGAATGTCATTTACTTAAATGCACCCTCACGAGTGCTTGTGAGAGCTACCTTACAAAATGAAGATATTGAAGGTCAATCTAACGCCTGGGATTAAAGTCGCATCCGTTTTATCTGCCGCCAGCGCGTAGTACTAAAAAGATTCTATTTGGTGGGCTCTCATTGACTGAACTTCTCTAGGGTTTTATGGAGGCTATGTAACTCCAAATTGGACGTGTAATATATGGATTTTGTGTATTTTGAAAAGATCAACGCATTGGAAATATTGGCAGAGAGGTCTAACGCATAGGTGTGCACAATAATCGAGGCAGGCTCTATTCTTCTATGTTTTGGGCATTGTTTTGGTTGAAGAGTCATTGAAGATTGTTCTTTATGCTATGGTGATGATTCTCTGATCTTTTATGTGCAGAGGAGTCCACTTGGTGATGCCCAAATGGGGTTTGAATCCCTTGTTATCTCTATTTACATGTTCTTGTACTTTATTGAACAGAGATAGGAGTTTGGGTAGGGATTTCTTGCAAGTTGTTGTGGGTATGTTACATGTTTGATTAAATGTCATAGTCAACCGGGGTTTAACTTTTGGGTAGTATTTTATCCAAAATTTTCATTGATTTACTCCTTGGTCTGGGGAGGGTAAAGATACGGACAGGTGATAAGACCTCAGGTTCTAAGGCACTTGTAAAACCCGGTGAGGGTTCATTAGTGAGGTGATAGTGAGATTGCTCAGTGAGGGCACTCCGTGGACTAGGCATACTGTCGAACCACGTAAATATTTGTGTTGATTTTTCTCTGGTTAGAATTGCTTTGCTTATAGGGTGGTTGAGTACATTTGGCAGGTTTCTTTCCATTGATTGGGAAGAGGAGTGAATGTGCTTGTGATTAAAATAACACAGGTTAATCGGCAACATTTTAAGGGACACTGATTCACCCCCCCTCTCAGTGACTGTCTGGGAACTTCAAGTTCCTCTGCTCACGAGCATCATCATCAACGTCAGACCCTAGCCTCATATGGAGCCACCAACACTCTTGACGGAACCCAACCCCTACTCCACTGCCAATGCTCTCTTCAGACTGTTGCATCACCTCCCTCTGACGCTCCTCTCCCACCTTCTCTCCTCCAATCGTCTCCTTCTCTCCACAAAACAGCCCCAACCTCCCCAAAGAGGTTATTTCCTCTTTATCTAACTTGGTTCCTCCTAGCTCACCAACTACCCCAACCCCTCCCAGCTCACTCTCTCAGCCGAGCTTGAATCTCTTGTTGTGGAAATATGTCTCGTACTAATTGGCATTTACGGAATTGAAGCGTGTAATAAAGATAAATATGAGAAAAAAAAAAATTAAAGATGCATAGACATAGGATTTACGTAGTTCGACACTATTGCCTATATCCACGTGGCAATCTCATGGAGCTCACTTCACTAATACATGGAAAATTAAATTGCACACCCCCTCACTCACAACATTGTATGTGGGACCCACCCAACAAAGAAACTCACCCACACTATAACTCTCACTAAATCCCAAAAGAGATCAAATACAAAGAGTATACACCCAAAGAACTCCTACTAGTGAAACCCAAACCCAACTCAAGAACACTAGTACTTGTGAAATCCCGTTATTGGTTGTTTCTATTTTGTGTTTAAACACCTCTCCCTTCCTCCTTATTTATAGGCAATGGGAAGGGTGTTTTTTAGCACATTTTATGTGCCGTAGTCAGTTTTGTAGCTGCCTTGAACTTCTCCATTTCAAATTCAGCCAGCATGGTAGGTAACGGGTTGTATCGACCATGGCCGGTGCTCTCCTCTCTTCTCCAACACTGCTAGCATTTTCAGCTTTCACAACGGATAATTTAATCCGTAGAATTTGCCACCTCAAACTTTGTAGAAATTGAAGTAGTTATACCGCAAAGTAAAAAAACGTACATCGATGCCGATCTCGTGCTAACAAAGCTTTTCAACCTTAAGATCGGATACCAATTTTTGCAAAAATACAACCCACATATGGTATTGTGAGTGAGGGGGTGTGTATTGTAATTTTTCTTATATTAGTGAAGTGAATCCCGTGAGATTACCCCGTGGATATAAGCAACCGTGCTGAGCCACGTAAATTCTGTGTCTACACATCTTTATTTTTTTCTTATTTGTCTTTTCCTTACGTGCCGGTTACTACGAGACGTATTTCCGCAATATCTCTCTCCCTCTTCAACAATTCCCACCAACAAAAAACAACATTTATTCCCTATATATTGGTCTCTTGAAATTGTTTAATTTTTTCACATGAAACGAAAGACCAGAGGGAATCATTGATGGAGAAAACCTTGAATATTATTTCTTAGAGACAAGAGAGGAATTACAGAGTAGGGGATGATTTTGGAAATGTCATAGGTTAATAAGGCAAGAAAAATGAGGACAACGACGATAATAACTAGAGTTAGAAGAAGTAGAAATGGTGGTGGAGCCAGCAGCATGAGCCAGAAGGATGAGAACTGAGCGATTTTTTGACATCCATATCAATCACTATATAATATGGCGATCGTGCTGCTCGAAGTAGCTCAAGCAACTAGCTTTTTCCTCCGAATCCTGTGAGGAGTGAGTGCCTCTGAGGATGGCTTCATGATTTCGAGAAGTAAAACAAAATGGGATAGCGAGCTCCCAGCTTTCTTCCAAGACACACCATTAGTACTAAACTTGATTGGATTGATATAACCTCAATTATGAGGATTAATTGGATTGTTTCATAGTTGAGGTTGATTCTTAAGGAACACGGATTGAGTTTTTATGATTGACAACATTATTACATCTCAGATCATCTTAATAAAAAAAAAGGGAAAGCAAGCGAGATTACATCACAACAACCATCTAATATATAAATAGATACATGACAGATTAAGTAGTTGTTCATGGTTTAAGTTGTAAGATGGAACAAACAGTTTGTATGATCGTCAAGATGAGGAGGAACACCGCAGCACCGACTGAAATTGATGCCCATGGCGTGTTGAAATAGTTCTGCTTCAAATTTGCCTTCCTTTTATTCCATGAGTTATTGTGATAGTTCTCCAAATCCTTGATAACACTAGAGAAAATGGGATTCCTGAGGGAAAGACCTTTGCAAATGTTGTTAAATAAGTTCACCGCTTCTTCTGCACTGCCAAGGATGTTTATAATAATTCCCTTCTGCTGTAGCAACTCGACGTCTTTGACAGCGTCAATGAGACCATCCATGAAGAATGCATAGCTTGTAAAATATTCTATACAATTTTGACCTTGTTTAAAGGCAGTAAGGTTTCTAAGGATGAGTTCTGTGCTATCATCGAGCTCGATTGTTGGGATTGTCAATACTCCATTGTCCATGTCGAAGGTTATGTCGAATAAATACGTCTTTGAAGATTTAGAATACTCCCTCTTCCGAAACTTCACACCAGCACTCTTAAGATTTGAGGCACAACATGTAAGCGACAAAATCTCTCCACCAGGTTCCATCGTCCACTGAGATGATGGCGGGACGAGGACGTATCTTAAAAGATCAAGGATATGCTTTGGCCCGCCCCCTGGAAATGGTAACGATTTTAGTTCTTCACTATTAATGATTGGGGCATGGAATCCTGGTGCAAAGAGTATTAAGAACGTCACATAGATATGATAACAAAAATTGAATTGGGCCCACTCTTCATGAAGATCAAAGATTAGGCCATGTAAATGCTCAAGAACAAACAAGGGAATCTGATTTTCAGGCTTCATCAGGTCATGCATAATTTCCCAAAACCATGAAGTATTTGATCTTAAATGATCCTTTTCCCTTTTCAGATTTGTCTGGAAGAACTCAAGTATAAAGCAACCATCCATCACCATCATCTTTACAAATTCATCTTTTTCGAAGCCAACATCTGAATAACAGTTCCGAGCTTTATTTTCCAATTTACTCACACCTTTGACGTAAACATCTAAGGTTTTCTTTGTAGGTTGTCGATTTAGAAGACGCTTTAAATAGCGCAACTTATGTGTTTCCATAGTCCGTAAATGTTCGTCTTTATGGTGCAAAGGCCCAATTGAGACTGAGTGAGGTGTGTAGGCTTCTGGACTTAGCTTGTGAAGCTGCCTGGGAACTCGGTATATATCATAATCGGATTGCAAGTAACTGATCTCTTCTAGTTTTCCCTCAATGGACTTCGCCAATTTCTTGATTTCCTCGTTGTTCATTTGGCGATCATCAAGTCCTTCATCCGTGGCCATTGAATGAAGCTCCCAACCGTTCTTTCCAACTAGTAGAGGATACCATGAGCAACAAATTAAGATGATCATCAAAACTGTACAGCTCAGAATGGCATCAAACAAAGAAGAAAAATTGGAAGAAAATAGAAAAATGAAAAGCAAATTAAATAGCAGCAACAACTACTACAGAAATTAAAAGTGGGAGGTGCTTGGTCTGTGGTCTACAGTCTTCGTAGAAATCGTGGAGGGAGGAGAATCAACATCAGGGGTGGTCGAGTGGCTATCCCAGTTTCGTCTCAATCTGGAAGAATGTCAAAAGAGATGAAGGTGATGGGTTCCTCTTCTATTTGGTTTCTACAAGAGGTGGCAGTGATAGATGCTTTGGTGGTTGCTACAGAGAATAAAAGGGAGCTGTGCTGAACCACTCTAGGTGTGCTCAAACGGTGGTCAGACTCTAAAGTCTGGTTAAGGTGTAATTTTAAAAATCTGATGAAGGTGTTCTTTTGACATCTGAGATGTTAAAAAGATGCAGCCTAATCAGAGACTTAGATATCGAGTCTTTTCTTCTTGTTGCGGCCAAAATCAATCCGATTTAGATTGAAACCAACATGATAATTGGTCCAAATGAAAATCAGATCCAGAATTCCATTGGGATGTAACAGAAGGATGTGATTTTGAAACCAAAACTATATATAAAGTCCGATCAATAATTGATTAAGAAAGCCAAAAGAAAAGAAAATCACTAATTTAGGGAAAAATAAGAGATGGAATACTTACCAGTGCACTTTGTGCTAATAAATCACTAATTCTCACCAGAAAGAGACGCGTCCAGACTCCAGAGTAGGCTAAAAAAAGCAATTGGGGAAAATTTTTGTTTTTGGATAAAATGGAGCAAAACTGTCTCCTTTTATAGTGATAAAAGCATAACTCTGGATTGCCTTCACTAGTTAAACCTGTCATCTCTTTGCTTCATCTTCTGATTAATTAATAAAGCTTTCCAAACCTACTTAATTAGCCTCCCTAATTAAATCTCTAAGACTCTTTGCTTCATTTTCTCATTAATTAGTACATCTTAAACCTTTTTTTCTTTCTAAAAGGAAGACATAAAACAGTACAAATTGAAGTCAACTGTTTTTTAATGCTCGCAATCAGCAAGCATATAGGAAGATGGTTTGCAATCCAAAATCCTTACAAATATTGAAATATATACACCAAGGGCTTGACAGACACAACTCATATCTACTGGTTTTTGTAATATGTTCTAATAATTATTTTGTACAGTTGGGAGGTTTATGAGGTTTTAAAAATCTTTACAAAAAGAAATAGATGGTTGCAAATACAAAAAAAAATGTGCTGCTAACACAGAACTCAGTATGGGGATTGAATCTTAACTCTGAAATCTGGCTTTGGTTTGGGATCTCCCTCTTGTTTCTCTCCACCCCAGTTTTCTCATTTCCCTATTTTCGTTGATTGTATTTTTCTCTCCCTCGTTGGTTGTTTGTGTCCCCTATAATTTTTTTGTTGAGGCCTATGCCTTTGGGTAGCTACTGAGGCTTCTGTTTTGTTCTCTTTCTTTTTTACCTTTAATATTGTTTGTTCATACGAAAAAGATTGTCGTATCACATTTCTACATGCTAAAACATTGTGTCAATTTAAAGATACTTTCTAATCCCATTGGTTTAAGATAATTTTGTCTATTTTTAATTAGAATTAATTCTAAAAAGTTCACTCTTAATGAACCAAATAGTAATTAGGTAAAAGTTTTGTGCACACAAATGTTGGATGAAAGATGAGCGTCTATGATATAACCCCAAGCCCCATCTGACATGGTCGTACACAATGCAAAATCTTATACAAAACCTCTCCCCTAATAATTATTATTAGCATTATTTTGCGTAGACTTCTTATTTTCTGTTTATAAATTGGGGGCAGTTCCCTTCACCCATGACGGAGGAAGGGAAGAATAATAATGATATTAGTGGGTGTACTTCCATCACCAACGATGGAGGAAAACTTTGTCCATACAAATTTAGGGAAAAATATCCCTTACTCTCTTCACCATGTCACCCATAATAAATAATTCAATAAAATAAAATAAAAAACTGATCAAGACTCAAGACCAAGTCTTTTTTGATCAAGTCTTTTCTTAGTCGTTCCAATGTAATTCTGGCGTGAAGATATAAGAGAGTAGCTTCCCTTTCGTACCAACTTTGTATCTATGCTTTTCGAGAATATGATATTAATTTGTCTAATGCACACCTTGACTTTACTTTCGGGTTTGATAGAAAACGAGTGAAACTAATGAATCTTATCTTAAATTTTCTTGACCGTCATGTTCATGTGCTTGGTATCAAATATAAAACATCAAAGTTTATTATCCCAACTAAATGGGTATGTTGGATCAAATATGTTCATGTTACTTGATTTTCTTTTTTCTATTCTTCATGTAGCCGACCCATTAAGTCATGTTCATGTGCTTTTTCTCCACTCCTTAGTTTATTCTTGATCAAAGTTTATTTCTTGATCAATTCCTTAGTGAGTTTCTATCCATTTTATGCCCACAGTATGTGTTGTGAAGTTAGATTCTCAGCAGTTGTCCGATTGGGATTGTAATCCAATGGTGGATTGAGCTTTGGTGTGTGAAATAATGAGAACCGTTGATCGTGTTTGGTAAAGGTTGAAATTGGATGGTTTAAATCTTTTAAGATTTTTTAAATTTTGTTTTTATTGAAATTGAAGGTAAAAAGTCAAGTTTGCCCTTAGTCGTGACGTTTGGAATGTCATTTACTTAAATGCACCCTCACGAGTGCTTGTGAGAGCTACCTTACAAAATGAAGATATTGAAGGTCAATCTAACGCCTAGGATTAAAGTCACGTCCGTTTTAGCCGCCACCAACGCGTAGTGTGAAAAGATTTTATTTGGTGGGCTCTCATTGACTAAACTTCTCTAGGGTTTTCTGGAGGCTATGTAACTCCAAATTGGACGTGTAATATATGGATTTTGTGTATTTTGAAAAGATCAACGCATTGGAAATATTGTCAGAGGTCTGACGCACGGGTGTGCACAATAATCGAGGCAGTCTCTATTCTTCTATGTTTTGGGCGTTGTTTTGGTTGAAGAGTCATTGAAGATTGCTCTTTATGCTATGGTGATGATTCTTTGATCTTTTACGTGTAGAGGAGTCCACTTGGCAATGTCCAAATGAGGTTTGAATCCCTTGTTAATTATCTCTATTTACATGTTCTTGTACTTTATTGAATAGAGATAGGAGTTTGGGTAGGGATTTCTTGCAAGTTGTTGTGGGTATGTTACATGTTTGATTAAATGTCATAGTCAACCGGGGTTTAACTTTTGGGTAGTTTTTTATCCAAATTTTTCATTGATTTAGTCCTTGGTCTGGGGAGGGTAAAGATACGGACAAGTGATAAGACCTCAAGTTCTAAGGCACTTGTAAAACCCAGTGAGGGTTCATTAGTGAGGTGATAGTGAGATTGCCCAGTGAGGGCACTCCGTGGAATAGGCACACCGTCGAACCACGTAAATATTTGTGTTGATTTTTCTCTGGTTAGAATTGCTTTGCTTACAGGGTGGTTGAGTACATTTGACAGATTTCTTTCCATTGATTGGGAAGAGGAGTGAATGTGCTTGTGATTAAAATAACACAGGTTAATAGGCAACATTTTAAGGGACATTGATTCACCCCCCCTCTCAGTGACTGTCTGGGAACTTCAGGTTCCTCTGCCCACGAGCATCATCATCAACGTCAGACCCTAGCTTCATATGGAGCCACCAACACTCTTGACGGAACCCAACCCCTACTCCACTGCCAATGCTCTCTCCAGACTGTTGCATCACCTCCCTCTAACGCTCCTCTCCAACCTTCTCTCCTCCAATCGTCTCCTTCTCTCCACAAAACAGCCCCAACCTCCCCAAAGAGGTTATTTCCTCTTTATCTAACTTGGTTCCTCCTAGCTCACCAACTACCCCAACCCCTCCCAGCTCACTCTCTCAGCCTAATCTCTTGTTGTGGAAATATGTCTCGTACTAATTGGCATTTACGGAATTGAAGCGTGTAACAAAGATAAATATGAGAAAAAAAAAATTAAAAATGCATAGACATAGGATTTACGTAGTTCGACACTGGTGCCTATATCCACACGGCAATCTCATGGAGCTCACTTCACTAATACATGGAAAATTACAATGCACACCCCCTCACTCACAACATTGTATGTGGGACCCACCCAACAAAGAAACTCACCCACACTATAACTCTCACTAAATCCCAAAAGAGATCAAATACAAAGAGTATACACCCAAAGAACTCCTACTAGTGAAACCCAAACCCAACTCAAGAACACTAGTACTTGTGAAATCCCGTTATTGGTTGTTTCTATTTTGTGTTTAAACACCTCTCCCTTCCTCCTTATTTATAGGCAATGGGAAGGGTGTTTTTTAGCACATTTTATGTGCCGTAGTCAGTTTTGTAGCTGTCTCGAACTTCTCCATTTCAAATTCAGCCAGCATGGTAGGTAACGGGTTGTATCGACCATGGCCGGTGCTCTCCTCTCTTCTCCAACACTACTTGCATTTTCAGCTTTCACAACGGATAATTTAATCCGTAGAATTTGCCACCTCAAACTTTGTAGAAATTGAAGTAGTTATACCGCAAAGTAAAAAAACGTACATCTATGCCGATCTCGTGCTAACAAAGCTTTTCAACCTTAAGATCGGATACCAAATTTTGCAAAAATACATCCCACATATGGTATTGTGAGTGAGGGGTTATGTATTGTAATTTTTCTTATATTAGTGAAGTGAATCCCATGAGATTGAGAGGCGATCGTGATTTCTCAGAGAGCAGGACCGGAACGTGAGAGTCAGAGGAAGTTTGAGGCGATCGTGTCTCGATTTCTCTGGTGAGGATCAGAGGAGATCTGAGGCGATCTGAGCCTCTTTCCCTGCGATCAGAGGCGATCGGAGGCGATCAGAGGCGATCGTGACTGAGGAGTCTAACGAGAAGAGGAGATCTGAGGCGATCTGAGAGAGAGAGAGAGGGAGAGGCGATCAGAGGCGATCTGAGCCTCTTTCCCTGCGATCAGAGGCGATCGGAGGCGATCAGAGGCGATCGTGACTGAGGAGTCTAACGAGAAGAGGAGATCAGAGGCGATTGTGAAAGTTTGAGGCGATCGTGTCTCGATTTCTCTGCTGCAGTCGCTGGCACTGGGCCCTTCTAGTACGGTGGAGGCCGGTGCTCTCCTTGGAGGATGAACAGAGGACAGAGCTGAGGAAATACTCCTTCGATCTTCACTGAATGTTTCGATCAAACCTTCGGACACCATCTGGTTGCCTCGGTTGAGCTTGAAGGAGGAAGCAAACGACTTAGGCTTTTGTTCATCATCCATTTTCTGAGATGCTATGAGAGTCTCATGTTAGGCAGGTGAGAGGTTTTCGGAGTTCTGTCTGGGTGAAGGAGATCGAGCGACCTGCCTGACAGGGGAAAGAAATGATGGCCGGCTACCGGACAGAGGCAAACAACGATTGATCACGGACTTTTTGCGCCCTGCGTGTCTCTCCACTCCTGAAGTGGTGCCTGGTACTGCGGTGGAGCAAGGGGAGGAGGAGAGAAATTATGAAGATGGACAGCCTGTGGATCGGAAAGCCCGCAAATCTTATGCTACGGTGACAAAGAAGACCCTCCCTGACGTGGAGGATCTCCCAAATCCGATTCGGCTTGGATCCTTGACGAGGGTAGTGATTCCACAGGAAGCTTATGAAGAGAAACTGGAGACTTTTTCCTTTGCGTTGATAGGCAAAGTAAACTTCAGGTTTGTATCTATGGATGATATAAGGCGCGAGGTGGTTGCGAGTTGGAGGCTAAAGGGGAACGTGAACCTTTCTCCCCTAGGGAAGGGTTTTATTCTATTTTGTTTTGAGAAGGAGGGAGATATGGCCTCAATATGGAGGAGAGGACCGATCAAAGTAGGGGGACAAATTATTCGCTTTCAGAGATGGCGCCCAGAATTTAATATTAACGATAATTACTCTCACACTAAGCTCGTTTGGATCCGATTCCCTGAGCTTCCCATGGAGTATTGGCATGAGAGAATCCTATTGACCATGGCAAAGGTAGCAGGAAGGCCTGTCGCACTGGACAATAAAACACTTAAAGCAACGATGGGTAATTATGCAAGAGTCCTAGTTGAGATGGAGCTCAATGGCGTTAGAGTTGAGGAGATGCAAGTGGAACGAAGACAACCGGGAAAGGAGACGATATTCTGCTTCAATCAGCGAATCGTCTACGAAGACAATATGGTCCGATGCTTCTCGTACAAAAAACTGGGACATCATGCGAACCAATGTAGAGGTAAAACGGTGGGGAAAACTGCTGTTGAGCAGCCTTCTCATAAGGGCGGCGGCGGCCAGGAAGCTGGCAGGGATGACAATCCTCCCCAAAAGGAGTCTCCTACCAGAATGGTAGATGCAGGAAATGGGAATACTTCCCAAATCTGTAATGAGCCAAACGAGGAGGGTTACCTAAAGTGCCAAGATTTAGTGGTGGACTTAAATGGTGAAGAATATTGCCCAATTGAGAATATTCCTCACAATGCTAAGGCTGGGGTGGATCCGATGGGTGTTGGGCAGAGAGTGGATAATATTTTGGATGTGGATGTCCTTGGGTCGACCCGGTCTTCTAACCCGTCTGAGAATGAATCGCAGGCCTCAGGTGAGGAGAGCGATCACAGGGAGGGTGATATTCAGGTCAGGGAATCTCAGACACAGAGAGAGTACTCTCAAATGGTACGTGCTTTACGACCACGGCGCAAAATTAATTACAAACCAGGTGGTAGGGGTCGCAGAGGGGGAAAGAGTGGCAGGGGCCAAGTTTGGGAGGGGGTTGAGAATAACTTGACTGAGTTTTCTCAATCGTGCCTGGTGGAAGGCCGAGTAGTTATTCATCATAAGGAAGTGGAAGAAATTGATATGATCATGCAGCGTGTTGAAAGGTCGGATAGACTTGGTAAGCACGTTTCTCAGACAGAGCAGAATGATGAGGCTGCTCACAACTCTGCCTCTATGTAACTGATCATGAAGGTTTTCTTCTGGAACATCAGAGGAATTAGGAAGGCGGCAGGCAGGAATGCCTTACGACATTTTATTAAGGAAAGAGCTCCGGACATTATTTGTATAGCAGAGCCGATGATTGAGGTAAGTGCTTTTCCAAATTTATTTTTTAATAAATTGGGATTCAATAGTTCTTTCATTTACAATTGTAGAGTAGGGAAACCCTCTAATTTGTGGATTTTATGGAAGAGAAATTTGAATACCCCAGCTGTTGTCTCTGAGTCTGAGCAGCACATTTCGATTACTATTAAGTGGGAATCGAAATGGTTTCAGATTTCTTTCATTCATGCCAGCAGCTTTAGAGTAGGAAGAAGGGATCTGTGGTTGAAGCTTGTGGCTGATCTCCCCCAGCCGCTTCTCCCTTGGGCTATAATTGGGGATTTTAATGCGACTTTGTTCTCCCATGAAAAAAGGGGGCCAGGGAATTTTAGTATGGGATCAGCTGCTGAGTTTGGTGCTCTGGTGGATGCTTGTGGGATGGCCCAAGTGCCATCATCGGGGAGGAAATTCACCTGGTCTAACAATAGACGTCGTGGTAATGTTTCGGCGGTTCTGGACAGATGTTTTTGTAATGAAGAATGGATTGACTTTTTCCAGGATTGTGACCAACGGGTCCTCCCTAGAATTGCTTCGGATCATTCTCCATTATTGTTCACCTCAATTTTATCTCAACGGCCCGTTAATTGCCCCTTTAGGTTCCATAAGTTCTGGATGGAACATAGAGATTTTGAGCAGGTAGTTGCCACATCATGGGAAGAGTGGGTCTCAGGGAATCCGATATTTGTTCTCATGCTGAAACTCAAAAGGCTGAAGGGTGTGCTCCGTAATTGGGGGAGAGAGGCTTTCCCGAATTTCAATAAAGCCCTTGAGGAAGCCAAGGATAAGCTAGCGCAGGTGCAACAGACTATTGAAATTAATGGCATGGATGATTATTTGTTTGGGTTAGAAGCGGATGCGAAGACCTCTCTAATAAAAGCAATGGAAAACCATGAAAAAATTTGGGCTGAAAAAGCCAAAGTTAGATGGATGAAGCAAGGGGATCGCAATTCTAGGTTCTTTCATTTTTCTGTTAAAATGAGAAGACTCAGAAACTCTATAAGAAGCCTCAAAACTCCTGATGGGACTTTGGTGGAAGGTAACGACCAGATTGGGAATTATACAGTTCAGTCATATGAGCAATTTTACAAAGCTGTGCCTTTAGTGGAGCATGTGGAGCTTCTTGAATCTATACCGATGGTTCTTCATCAAGGTGATCACTATATGCTTGATGTCTTACCAGGGAATGAAGAAATCAAGAGAGCTGTTTGGGACCTGGACCCAGATAGCTCTCCTGGTCCGGATGGTTTTTCTGGAGCTTTCTTTAGAAGATGCTGGAATATTGTCGAGTTAGAGGTGTGCAATGCAGTTAAGTATTTCTTTAGTACTAGTCAATTGCCCAATGGTGTGAACAACAATTTTGTGGTTCTTATTCCTAAGGAGGAGGGAGCATCTTCTATCGATAAATTCCGGCCACTGTGTATGGGGAATTTTTATTGTAAAATTCTTTCCAAGATAATGGCAATGAGGCTTGCTAATTTGCTCCCTAGGATGATATCTGAAGAGCAGGGGGCATTTCAAAAAGGAAAGTTAATCCATGACAATATCAGTGTGGCCTCAGAACTGGCCAATATGATGTTTGCTTCTATGAGAGGGGGAGGTCTGGGATTAAAAATTGACATCAAGAAAGCATATGATACTCTTTCGTGGTCCTTTATGTTTCAGGTGCTGCGGCGCTTTGGCTTCACAGAGAAGTGGATAACATGGCTGAACCAAATCTTGATATCCTCTAAGATATCGATTTTGATTAATGGAGGTCCACAGGGATATTTTGGTGTGGAGAGAGGGCTGAGGCAAGGGGACCCAATATCTCCCATGCTTTTTATTATTGCGGAGGAAGTGCTATCGCGAGGTTTAAAGCACCTGATTGAGATTAATCAACTGAAGCCAATTCATGGGCCTCGCGGTGTCAAAACTCCTGCCCATATTCTGTTTGCAGATGACATATTCATCTTCTCCAATGCTTCTATGAGGTATGTGAGGAATCTTAAAGAATTTCTTCTAAAGTACCAAGAGTTTTCTGGGCAGGACATCAGCTTAGAAAAAAGTAAACTTTTTTTGGGAAAAATATCACCTTCCAGGAAGCATCGAATATCTGAAACTTTAGGCATTCCCATGTGTACCTTCCCTACAAGGTATCTAGGTGTGGAAATCTTCAAGGGAAGGATTAAAAAAGATACTGTGTTGCCGATTATGGACAAGGTTAAGGGGAGATTGGCGGGTTGGAAAGGGAAACTGTTGTCAATGGCAGGTAGGGTGGAATTGGTTAAATCGGTGCTTTCGGGGATGCCGACTCATAGTTTCTCTGTTTATTGGTGGCCTGCATCTCTCGTGGCAATGATGGAGAAATGGATGCGAAATTTTATTTGGACAGGTGATGTAGATACGGTTAAGGCTGTCACAGTTAAGTGGGACTCTATGTGTAAGCCCAAGGATGAGGGAGGGTTGGGCCTTAGGAGACTTCGAGATTCCAATAAAGCAATGCTGTGCAAATTGATTTGGAGGATCAAAACGGAGAAGACAGCAGCGTTAACCTTTCTCAGAGCTCGATTCCTAAAGAAGGATGGAAGATCCTTCAAAAATTGCAACACCTCCACTATTTTTGCTGGTCTCAGGAAAATGTGGTCCTTTGTGGATGACAAGGAGCGCTGGATCATAGGGAACGGTCAGCTTGCAAATTTCTGGAAGGATAAATGGTGGGGTCCAAAATCCATTATGGAACTTCTGTCGCTGGATAGTGACCATACTCTCTCGACGTCAGCAAAGGTGGGGGAGTTTATCATAAATGGAGAATGGCGTCTACCTGAGGTAGTTTCTCCTATGCTTAATGAAATTTTTGGACAGATTAAAAAGATTGACATTCCGAGTTTGCAGATGGAGGATTTCAGGGTGTGGTCGCTAGTTCCTTCAGGGTATTTCTCCTCAAGGTCGGCTTGGGAGGCTGTTAGAGTGAAATCCTTGAAGGTGAACTGGTCTTCTTTGATTTGGCAGAAGAATCTTCCTCCAAGACACTCCATTTTTGGATGGAGAGTGGTGCATGGTAGAATCCCAACGGACGACCTGGTTTGCCAAAAAGGTGTTTATCTCCCATCCAGATGCAACCTGTGTGGAAAGGCTGAAGAAAGTATGGTTCATATTTTTTTACACTGTTCATTTTCCATATCAATATGGAAGAATTTTTTAGATTTTTTTGGAGTGGCGTGGGTAAATCATCCAAGCATTCAATCATTGTTCCAGTGGTGGAAGAGGAAATCTCAAGTGATTCAGCTAAAGAAGCCATGGAAGTTGGGCTTGATCATCACTATCAACCATATTTGGTGGGAAAGAAATAAAAGAAGGCAGGAAAATAAAGAAAGGGCAGGGTGGTATGTCTTTCAAAGTATAAGGCAAGAGGTTCAGCTTTGCTGTGATGGATCAAGTGAAGAAGTCCGTTCGATTTCAGACTTGATGACCTGCAGGAAGATAGGTTTAAGTATTAGAAATCCAACTTCCCCTTCACCTCTTGAGGTTCACTGGTGTAAGCCTTCCAGGGCGTGGATGAAGATCAATGTGGATGGAAGTTCGCTTGGTAACCCAGGTAATGCAGGTGCGGGTGGTGTCTTACGGGATGATAAAGGCAAGGTAATCGACTCTTTTAGCATTTTTCTGGGAGTCAAACAAATATATGAAGCTGAATTTGAGGCAGTCTTGGAGGGTATTCTGCTAGCTAGACAATATCATGCTAGGGGTGTTTGGATTGAGTCAGACTCAGCGTCCGTGGTCTCAGCAGTTCAGCGAAGGGAGATTCCATGGTTTGCCCTGCAGAAATGGAGATCTGTTATTTCCTTTTTGGAGTTGGTGCAATGGAAGATCACTCACTGTTTTCGTGAAGCTAATGTAGTCGCTGATTTTCTGGCTAGGAAAGCATCTAAATCTTGTACTTCACAATTCTCAGTGGAGTTCCCGAGACATGTTGTTGATGAGTTAGCTTCTGATGCGTTGGACAGGCACCGTTTTCGATTTGGCTAAGCCCTTTGCTTGTTCCCTCTGCTGATGGCCATGCCGAAGGTGGAGGTTGCAAGTGGGTTTAGTGGGATCGGCCTGCCCTTTTGTATTTCTCTTTGTTTTGCTTTGTTCTCTTTTAATAAAATGACCTTTTAGCAAAAAAAAAGAATCCCATGAGATTTCCCCGGGGATATAAGCAACCGTGCTATACCACGTAAATCCTATGTCTACACATCTTTATGTTTTTTCTTATTTGTCTTTTCCTTACGTGCCGGTTACTGCGAGACGTATTTCCGCAATATCTCTCTCCCTCTTCAACAATTCCCACCAACAAAAAACAACATTTATTCCCTATATATTTGTCTCTTGAAATTGTTTAATTTTTTCACATGAAACGAAAGACCAGAGGGAATCATTGATGGAGAAACCCTTGAATATTATTTCTTAGAGACAAGAGAGGAATTACAGAGTAGGGGATGATTTTGGAAATGTCATAGGTTAATAAGGCAAGAAAAATGAGGACAACGACGATAATAACTAGAGTTAGAAGAAGTAGAAATGGTGGTGGAGCCAGCAGCATGAGCCAGAAGGATGAGAACTGAGCGATTTTTTGACATCCATATCAATCACCATATAATACGGCGATCGTCCTGCTCGAAGTAGCTCAAGCAACTAGCTTTTTCCTCCGAATCCTGTGAGGAGTGAGTGCCTCTGAGGATGGCTTCATGATTTCGAGAAGTAAAACAAAATGGGATAGCGAGCTCCCAGCTTTCTTCCAAGACACACCATTAGTACTAAACTTGATTGGATTGGTTCACATTAATTTGTATGCCTTTTCTAGTGTCTTTCAATATTCAAAATGACTTTGTTGGTTCACATCGTCCAACCAATAAAACAACTATGTATTGACTGATTCATCTCTTTAAGATTTCAGTTTTTTCATCTCATCCCCTTTTAACATAGGAAATGAGGTCGTCTATTGATGATAATTTTAAAGGCAGATTATCAAAATTTCCATAAAATTGAGATGTGGAGAAGAACCGTGAAAAATATTCACGTCCTTAAAAGCAAAGTTGCAAGGGTCGATTGGAAAGACTTGACCAGTGGGTTAGTCAACCACACCAATGAAGAGAAGTTCAAGAAATTTGACTTCACTTGTACTCTGTAGTATGTCATATCAAACTTAGTGTAGATTCAAGTCCAATAGACATCTACAATGTTTCTTATTATTTCTAATATTCTCAATTAAATTTGTAATTATTTTGAATATTTTGAATAATATGGAAGATTGAAATTATAAATAAGTTTAAAATAGATGATTTAAAAATATTATTTTATTTTTAAAAGATTTGTTAATGGTTGTGTCTTTTCTTGTTAGGCACTTAAATTAATGACCAAGATATGTGAATATTGGAAAATATGTTTGAATGATTAACAATTATATCTCATCTTCGTTTTCTATACCCATTGGTTCTTGTTATCCTTAAGTAGCACAGTTAATGAGTGCAATAGTACTGATATAACCTCAATTATGAGGATTAATTGGATTGTTTCATAGTTGAGGTTGATTCTTAAGGAACACGGATTGAGTTTTTATGATTGACAACATTATTACATCTCAGATCATCTTAATAAAAAAAAAGGGAAAGCAAGCGAGATTACATCACAACAACCATCTAATATATAAATAGATACATGACAGATTAAGTAGTTGTTCATGGTTTAAGTTGTAAGATGGAACAAACAGTTTGTATGATCGTCAAGATGAGGAGGAACACCGCAGCACCGACTGAAATTGATGCCCATGGCGTGTTGAAATAGTTCTGCATCAAATTTGCCTTCCTTTTATTCCATGATTTATTGTGATAGTTCTCCAAATCCTTGATAACACTAGAGAAAATGGGATTCCTGGGGGAAAGACCTTTGCCAATGTTGTTAAATAAGTTCACCGCTTCTTCTGCGCTGCCAAGGATGTTTATAATAATTCCCTTCTGCTGTAGCAACTCGACATCTTTGACAGCGTCAATGAGACCATCCATGAAGAATGCATAGCTTGTAAAATATTCTATACAATTTTGACGTTGTTCAAAGGCAGTAAGGTTTCTAAGGATGAGTTCTGTGCCATCATTGAGCTCGATAGTTGGGATTGTCAATATTCCATTGTCCATGTCGAAGGTTATGTCGAATAAATACGTCTTTGAAGATTGAGAAATTGTATTCGATTAAGTTTTCCTAAGGTCACAATGAACATGCATCTATTCACCATGGCCCATCGACAACGTACAATATATGGGACAAAAGATATATGAAGAGAGAGGGGGTCATATCTGGACCATCTCCTGTTTCACCAAGCAGTGAAGGAAAACTTTATCCAATTGTATTTTTTTAGAATGAAAAAATGTTTCTCTAAAATACAATAAGATATTAGAAAATGATTTCCATTTCAAAGCCTTAGAAATTGATCTCTCCCCCCCCCCCCCTCTCCACCTCACCCAAAAAATGGAATTTTATTTCATAATGCAATTGCCACCTACGGTGACACGGTACCCTATCATATATTCATATGGATGGATTCTTTTCCTCATTCAACTATACCTAAAACTGATTTTTTGTCCAAATAAATAAGAAATACCAAAAGAATGTATAACTATAAGTTGAACTCTCGGAACATTTTTTTTCCACTGTAAATAATGAAGCCGAAGGGACTTGGAAATGGCATGCCAAGCCCCATACAGACCTGTTTTGAGAAATTTCACCATTGATTCCTCGTACAAATAGCAATTCATCTGTTAATTCACTGTACCCAGCTCCCCGGCTCACCTTGAGCCCAAACAAGGCCAGAGCTGGAATTTTCAATATTGAGGGTGGGCTAGGGTTGGATTTTTCAGGCTTTGGGTTGAGACCAGATTCGGGCCTGGGCGAGCCCGACCCAATTTGAGGTTATACTGTAATTTTGGATGCTTATTGGTGTGAGCATGAAAGAGTTAAGACCAGTAGACCTGTGGAAAAAATGGAGAAAATGTGTTATATCAAACAGAATAAATAACAGCATAAAGCCTCAACTTTTTAATATTTTCAGCAAATAATAACAGACAATTCAGCAAGCTCTGAATTGGATGGAAATTAAAAAAAGGAATTCCAGTTATTTAATCGAATAAGTTCTATTGCAAATTATATTAAAGATGGGAGATGAGGGATGCATCTTCATGGATTGATCACCAGTGCTATCTTAATTTATCAGCAGTTTCCATAAACACATCTGTAATTAAAGAGATACAGGAAGTGGGAGGCAACAGGCTAATTCAATCGCAAAACACTAGGAATTATTGGAGTATAAAAGATTGAATTATTAAAATATATATATATATATATATATATATATATTGCTCACATACAAAGTTTGAGCAAAATTGAAATATTTTAGGTGGCCGAATACAGGTTTTGAAAAATTTAAGACGATGAAAGAGTGCATAGTGAGATTTTTAGTAAGCTATCTTTAAAATTTTAATATGAAAATACATGTTTAATATTGTTTCAACATAAATAAAGGTTTGGTTGGGGCCATATAAACCTAGCCCAGTTAAGCCTAAGACCCTTGATTCAAGATCACTCCCTGGCTTGGATCAATTCTTGGGGCTACCATTGCAGATGTTGATGACTAGCTTGTTCATTTTTCAGGTTGAGTGGTAAAACTGTAAGATTGGAAAAACAGTCTGTATTATCGTCAAGAGAAGGAGTAACGCAGCAGCACCGACTGAAATTGATGACCATGGCGTGTTGAAATAGTTCTGCATCAAACCTGCCTTCCTTTGGTTCTATTCTTTATTGTGATACTCTTCCAAATCCTTGACAATACCAGAGAAATAAGGTTCTCTAAGGACAACATGTTTGTTAAGGTTGTTAAATAAGGTCACCACATCTTCTCGGCTGCCAATGTTGTTTATAATAATTCCCTTCTGCTCTAGCAACTCCACGTCCCTGGCAGTGTCAATGAGGCCATCCATGAAGGCTGTGTAGGCTGTGAAATACTCAATGCAGGTTTCACCTTGTTCAAAGGCAATGAGGTTTCTAAGGATGAGTTCCGTCTCGTCCCAGATCAAGATAGTTGGGATTGTCAATACTCCCTCGTTTACATCGAACTCTATGTCAAATAAATATGTCTTTGGAGAGTCAGAAGGATCCTTCTTCTGGAACTTGACACCAGCACTCCTAAGTTGCGAGGTACAATACTTAAGTGGCAAATACTTTTCACCATGTCTCCTCCTAGTTGTTGGAGATGATGGGACGAGGGCACATTGTAAAAGATGAACAAAATGCTTTGCTCCACCATCTGGGATTGGTAGTGATTTTATATCTTCAAAACTATGAAGGGTTAGGCCATGGAGCCCTTTTGCCATCCATTCTAAGAGACAAGCATAGATAATGTGATTGCTAGTCAAGGTATTGTCTGGGGGAATTACTTCATCACGGTCAATGATTAGGCCAAATAAATGGTCAAGAACAAAGAGGGGAAGCTGATTTTCAAGCTTAATCAAGTCAGTAGTGATTTCCCAATTCCATGGCCCATTTGATATGAAATGATCCTTCTGCCCTAATATACTGATCTTGAGGAACTCAAGTATAAAGCAACCATCTATCACCATCATCTTCACAAACTCATCTTTTCCCAACTCCATTATGGTATCTGAATAACATTTGCGAGCTTTTTCTTCTAAATTACTCACAGCTTTGATATAAACATCTAATGTTTTCCCCCAGGGTCGATTCAGAAGGCGATTTAAATAGCGCAATTTATGTGTGTGCATGATCCGTAAGTTTTCATCCTTATAGTGCAAAGGACCAATTGAGACTGACTGAGGTGTGTAGGCTTCTGGCTTTAGCTTGTGAAGCATCCTGGGAACTCGGTATATATCATAAATGGATTCCAAGGAGCTGACCTTTTCTACTTCTTTCTCAATATCAGACATCAATGTCCTGATTTCATCCTTGTTAAGTTGCTGGCCATCCTCTCCTTTTTCCCTTATATTTATAGAAGAAGTAGCAGCAGAATTGGCCATCGAGTACTGTTCATTCCAACTAATAGTCAATATCACAAGCAAAATAGATTTATATCAAGATGGAGTCTTACAAAAACTAGAATATCACAGTTGTATAGCTCAATATGGCTTCAACTAGATACAAATTTAGAACT
>NW_024868062.1:81180-84113 GCF_013358625.1 Macadamia integrifolia
TGTGTTTTTTGTCAAGGAGGGCACCGCTGTGTTGAGACCACTGTTAGTTAAAACGCGTTTGCCTTTTTTTGCCGTTTAAAATGCGTTTTCCCGTATGCTATTATACAATACGGAAAAAAAGGGGAACGGCAAAAGAATCCGTTTTAAACGCGTTTTAAACGGCCGTTTTAAACGCATTTTAAACGGCCGTTTTAAACGTGTATCCGTTTTTTAAGGGTAAAATAGGAATTTTATTAAAAAAAAAACCTATTAGTAAAAGTGAAGAGTGAAGACAATATGGTACCTGATTTTTGGTTTTTAACTTCCATACTATTTATAGGAAAAAAATCCCATCTTCTTATAGCCCAATGAATAAGGAGAAGCTAAAGCTAGCAATATTTCATTTTCTTGTAGCCCATTGAGCTATTTTATCTTGGGACTCCTAGAGCTTTTGGAATATTTAGATGCATGTATACAGGTAATAATCTCTCAAATTGCATGAGTATACTACCGTTTTTTTGGTTTCGTTTTTTTGAAAACTACACGTTTAATACTCGTACCATTCGTTTTCGTCCGTTTGCCGTTCTCTGTTTTTTTGACCTTTTTTTTACAGTACCGTTCATCGTTTTTATCTGTTTAAAACCCGTACCATACGTATCTGTTTTTTTGCCGTTCCCATTTTAACTAACAATGGTCGAGACAAAGGGTGGGAAGTAACCACCGCTCCCCTTCTGACCAATGGCAGAATATGTGCTCCTATTGACCGAAAACACTGATGTAGGACCACGCTCCCAGACATTTATTTTGCTATATGCTTGATTTAGTAGCATCAAGAGTCAAACTTTCAACACCATTGATTTATTTGTCAGAGGGACATTTTCCAAATCAGAAGCATTCTCTCAAGCATGGTTCGAGTAATCCAAAGCGGTCTCCCTCGTATTTCCATTCCAAATACCTAGAATTAGCCGGAATCGATCAAAATCGATCGGGAATCTACGTAAAGCCAAAAAATACCTAGTATGTTTGAATTGAGAATCAATCAGAATCATCCGATCACGATTCAATTCCAGTTCTTTGAATCATGCTCTTAAGATAAAGCACTCTTAAAATGAGTAAAATTCTAAAAGAGATCAACTGAAAACAAGCACACAGCTTAATGTGACAAGCAGATCTGGTCAAAACAAACAAGTTGAAGCTTGATGAGACTGATACAGCTGATTACTAAGGCCGTTTGGTAATGTTCTTGTTTCAACTCTTTGACCTGACATTGCTATGTAAAGAAGGGAAGACTAATTCTCAGCTTTTCTCAGTCCATGCATAATGCGTAAATATTGTCAAATGTGAGCAGAGTATGAATGAGCCTCCAAACACTGGGAGGAATTATTTATGACAGCTACACAATTATATCACATTTCAGGTCATCTTTAAATTAAAAATAAATAAATAAATAAAAAGCGAGATTACACCATCTCAACAACCATCTAATATATAAGAGAATAGATTCATGGTATGGATGCAGATCTTGGACTTGTTCAAGGTTTGACTTGTAAGATGGAACAAATAGTCTGTATAATGGTGAAGATGAGGAGTAACGCTGCAGCACCTACTGAAATCGATGCCCATGGCGTGTTGAAATAGTTATGCATCAAGCTCGCCTTTGATTTATTCCATGATTTATTGTGATAGTCCTCCAAATCCTTGATAACACCATAGAAATAAGGATATCGAACATCCAGGGTAACAAATTTGCCAATGTTTCCAAATAAGGTCACTATATCTTCTGTGTTGCAAAGGTGGTTTGTTATAATTCCCTTCTGCTCTAGTAACTTGACATCACTAGGAGTGTCAATGAGGCCACTCATGAAGTATGCATAGGCTGTGAAATATTTAGTACAGTATTTTTGGCCTTGCTCAAAGGAAATAAGATTTCTAAGGATGATTTCTGCACGGTCGTCGATCATGATAGTTGGGATTGTCAATATTCCCTTCTCCATGTCGAAGGTTATGTCAAATAAAGATGTCTTTTTTGGAGGAGAGTGATCAGACGACATCTCCTCCTTCTGAAACTTGACACCAGCACTCCTAAGTTCCGAGGCACAATACTTAAGTGGAAAAATCTTTTCACCACATTTCCACCTCCTCCTCGTCACAGGAGATGATGGGACTGGTGGGACTAGAACACAATGTAAAAGATGAAGAAAATGCTTTGTTTCACCCTTAGGTAATTGTAATGATTTTATTTGTTCTTCACTACGAAGGGTTGGGCCATGGAACCCTTTTGCGAAAGAACTCAAGAGATTAGCATAGATATGATGACTGAAGGTGTATTGGCCGAGCAACCTTGGAAAGATTAGGCCATCTAAATGTTCAAGAACAAAGAATGGAAGCTGATTTTCAAGCTTAATCAGATCAATCTTAATTTCCTCATACCATGAAACATTTGATATGAAATGATCATTTGCTCCTGTTTCAATGTTATCGAGGAACCCAAGTATAAAACATCCATCCATCACCATCATCTTCACAAACTCATTTTTTACCATGCCCATGGTTTCTGAATAACATTTGCGAGCTCTTTCTTCCAAATTATTCATAGCTTCCACATAATCATCTAATGTTTTCTGAAAGGGTGGGTTTAGAAAGCGCTTTAAATAACGCAACTTATGTGTCTCCATGGTCCTTAGGTGTTCCTTGTTATAGTGCAAAGGGCCAATTGAGACTGACAGAGGTGTGTAGGTATCTGGGTTTACCCTTTGAAGCTGCATGGGAACTCGGTATATATCATAATTGGATTGCAAGGAACTGACCTCTTCTAGTTTTTCCACCATGGACTCCACCAATATCTTCATTTCATCGCAGTTCTGTTGGCAATCATCAAAACCCTTTTTTCTTTACTAGTAGAATGACTAAAAGGACTAGCACCAAATTCAATTCAATTCAAAAAAAAAAAAAAA
>NW_024868062.1:84133-89852 GCF_013358625.1 Macadamia integrifolia
TAGTAAGGGATGGGAAGCTGAAGTCTCTCCCGGGACCTCGAGGTGTGTCCATTCCCTCTCATTTTTTTTTTTTGCAGATGATATATTTATTTTTATGAATGCTTCTGCAAAATATGTGAAGAATCTCCAGGATTTCCTAGAAAAATATCAAGCCTTTTCAGGGTAGAATTTCAATTTGGATAAAAGTAGCCTGTTTTTTGGGAAGGTGGCACCCCACAGGAAACAATATACTTCTTCTCTGTTAGGCATAAAATAAGAGAGGTTTCCGACGAAATATCTAGGCATGGAAATTTTCAAGGGAAGAGTGAGAGGATCTCATCTGTTACCTTTGCTAGATAAGATAAAAAGTAAGCTAGCTGGATGGAAGGGCAAGCTGCTCTCAATGGCGGGAAGAGTGGAGTTGGTGCGATCTGTGATCTCTAGTATCCCTGTCCATAACTTCGCAGTATATTGGTAGCCGGACCATTCTATTAAATTGGTGGAACGGTGGATGCGTAATTTTATCTGGTCAGGTGATATGGAGGTCACAAAGAAAATAGTGGTGAACTGGGACGATGTCTGCAAACCAAAACAAGAAGGGGGGTTAGGAATTCGCAGACTGCGAGATGTAAATTTTGCCTGTCTAGCAAAGTTGACTTGGAAAATTAAGCATGAGGAGTCCTCTATGGGTAAGTTCTTCCGGGGTTGCTTTCTAAAAGCAGACGGATCTCTGAAATCTGGCCATATCTCCTCTTCGATTTGGCCAGGGATAAAGAAAGTCTGGAATTTTGTGATTTTAAATGAGCAGTGGACAGTAGGTAATGGGCAAAAAATTGATTTCTGGAAGGGCAGGTGGTTGGATCATCTCTCCATTGAATAAATGCTTCTGAATGATGGTGGTCATAGTGGGAATTTAAAGGCTAAAGTTTGCGATTATATCCATAATTTTAGATGGGAATTTCCTCAGGTAGCATCTAACTTCATGAAAAACATTACAAATAAAGCAAAATTGATCTATATTTCAGGCATGGAGGATGAGTGTCATTGGCGCCCTTCTTCAGTAGGAGCTTTTTCCATATGGTCGGCCTGGGAAGCCTGTAGAAGAAGCTCGCCTAAGGTGAGCTGGTCATCTTTGGTGTGGAAGTCCTCTATTCAACAGCGTCAAGCAGTTTTTGGATGGAGATTGATCAGAAATAAACTTGCTTTAGATGTGAATGTGAAAAGGAGGGGTGTCTCTCTGTCCTCAAAGTGCAGTTTTTGTGGTAAGTCGGAGGAGTCTAAAAATCATTTATTTTATGAGTGTAGTTTTGCTAGCTCTATATGGTCTCGGTTCTGTCAATGTTTTGGTGTGTTGAGACCAGCTTTTTCTGATGAATCTCATCTAATTTCTTGGTGGAAACTCCAAGCAAAATCAGTGTCATTGAAAGGGGTGTGGAATAAGGGGTTTGTGTTAATTCCTTTTTTTATTTGGATGGAGAGAAATTCCAGGCGGTATAAAGAAGTCTCTTCTTCTGAGAAGATTTGTTTTTTGAAAATAAAAAATGAAATTTGCTCTCAGACACTAGCCCATTCTTGGGTGGCTGTTTCGATTGAAGATTTGATGTGCGCTAGAAGGTTGGGATTTCCAGGGGTTCAACGTCGGCAAAAAGAATTATTTGAAATTTTTTGGTGTACTCCTCCAACAGGATGGGTCAAATTAAATTCTGACGGCTACTCGTTGGGCAATCCGAGATAAGCAAGTGGGGGAGGCATTCTACGCAATGAGAAGGCTAAAGTGTTATATAATTACAGAGAGTTCCTTCAAATTTGCACAAATTTTGAGGCGAAATTCCAGGCTATTATCACAGGAATTGAAGCTGCAAACCGATTGGGGGTGCAAAGTTTATAGATTGAATGTGACTCAGTCGCGGTGGTTCGTCTTTTGCAGAAAAAGAAAATTCATTGGAAATTTCGGCAAAGGTGGATTAACTGTTTATCCTATCTTGAAAGGGTGGAGTGGAAGATCACGCACTGCTTTCGTGAAGCAAATTCTGTAGCGGATTTCTTGGCAAAATCTGCCGCTCGCTTTGAAACCTCTTTACCAGTGACATCTTGGCCGGCCTTGGTCAAAATGGACCTAGACATGGATGCCTCGGGTCGTCTGAGATATAGACTGCTATAGCCCTCTAATTCAGTCTTCAACTCATTGTGGAGGAGAGTTGGTTGATGGTTTTTTCTGCTGATGGCAATGCCGAAGGTGGATTAAATCCGTCTCTGCTCTTCTCAGTTTAATTGTCGATATTTCGCTTGGGTATTTTATCCCTCCTGTATTGTATTTTTATCTCCTTTTTTAATACAAACGATATTTTAGCGAGAAAAAAATATGAGCAAGGTCGGTCAATAGTTTCCCCATACCATGAGTACACACACTCCTTTCGATAGGCTAGAAGGGTCAAGTTTGAAGTAGCTGGACTTAGGTGGATTGGAATGGGAAGTGAAGGAGGTAGCTGATGAGAGCTATGAGAATCAGGGTTGGCCTCGGCCAACTAAATCAATTCGATTCTGATTTTTGAAACCATGGTCCAAGCTCAGTAACCTCTATCTATGGTATTGCTAAAGATTGAAGAATGGTGTTTTGGAGAAGTGAACATTTGCCAATTAGAATGGAACAGTGCCTGAATCATTTAGGAACCAGTACCATCTCATCCCTTTGTAACGGATTTACACAAGACCCAAATTCCCGAAACAACTTACCAAAACATGAAAAATTCCCAAAACAACTACCAAGTCATATCAATAATCAAACCATCACACAAGATAACGCAATATCCCTAAAAAAAAAAAGGCCGAACTACTAAGTCAAATCAATAATCAAACAAGGGAAATTAAAAAGAAGAAACAACATGAAGCTTTTCCTAACAATGAAAACCATGAAGCATCCGAACCATGAATTATTTTATGATATAGCTAGACAATATTATCACATTTCAGGTCATCCTAAAAAAAAGAAAGAAAAGAAAAGCGAGATTACAACATCTCAACAACCATCATACATATATATATATATATATATATAAGAAATTAGATTCATGGCATGCAGATCTAGACTTGTTCAAGGTTTGACTTGTAAGATAGAACAAATAGTCTGTATAATGGTCAACATAAGGAGAAACGTATGCTGCAGCGCCGACTGAAATTGATGCCCATCGTTGAAATAATTCTGCATCAAACTTGCCTTCGATTTATTCCATGATTTATTGTGATAGCTAGTCCTCCATAACACCATAGAAATAAGGATATCGAGCATTCAATCAGGGCAACATATTTGCCAATGTTGCCAAATAAAGTCACTATATCTAGGGGTGCAAGTTTGCCCTAGCAGCTCTAATCTGCTCTGAGCTCACATGGGGTTAGGTCCGAAAATTTTGGCCATGAAATTTTTTTTCCCCGAGTCAATTTCAGGGCGAGTAAGGGTTGATGTCTGTAACCTGCCCGGGCCGACCCTGATTTTTTATCCTGATTTTTACTGATTAGGTCTCTTGTAGGTGTGGGAGCTATATTCTTGGGCTGGAAACTTCTTTCAAAAAAAAAATTTGTAGAAAGGTGCAACAATAGCAATACAAAGTGAAAGTCCCTGAGAAAATAACAACTAAACTCCTTAGAAAATTTAAGAAATAAAAAATAGAGTGATATTATTTGATATAGGAGAAGATCACAAGTAAGCCACATAAGCCCTAGATTGAACTCATCACCACCAAGTATAATAATAATAATTAAAAGAGGCACCAAATAAACATGTCAAGATTGGAAAAATAAGAAAAAATTCAAAGGAAACAAATAAATAAATTGAAACGGAAACAGTATTGAAGTTATCCTCACAAAACAGTGATCTCAAAAGAAAAAAAAAAAAAAGAAGCATTACACAAGGTCACTTACCAGTGCACTTTGTGTTGGTAGCTGGTAAGGGAAGTAAAGGAAGCCTCAAAGGTTAAAACAAAAGCAAATTAAAGAAAAACTTTCTCCTATATATAAAGTGATAAAAGCAACATAGAACTCTGGAAAATGCGTCAAACCTACCATTCTCTTTGCTTCCTATCCTCATTTATATTATTTTGTTTTACATGATATTACAATATTACATGGATAATGGTTGAAAGTTGAAGCCATTAAAAGTCGTCTTCAAATATGGAAAGTGACTAGAGAAGACGTATGTATGGACGCATTATGGGTTTCAATCAAGTTGGGCAAAAGTCCACATGCTGCTAACCAAGGGATTGTTGAGGTCTTTGCGTGATGTGATCCACATCAACATCCAAGGAGAGGAGGAAAACGAGGAAGAAATAGTACGTAAAGTGACTGACTCATTAAATTCTTACAAGCTAGAAATAATAATTTCTGTCCATTTTAGTGGTTGGGAAGTTGGAACCAATAATTAAAGTCGGTCTTAAATATGGAAAGTACTAAAAAAGACGTATGCATGCATGGGTCCCTCTTGGGTCTCTCTTATTAATTGGATGACAATCAGATTCTAGAGATGGTTACGTTTTCACATGTTTCACGTGATACAAGTCTTCAGAGGGTTGGGGAAACATGATCATCAATATGTCCGTGCTTTGTAGCGTTGAGCCTTTGAGAGTGGAATTTTTTTTTTTTTTCTCATTAAAAGTATTATGTGTATTAAAAAAAAAAGGTACAAACTGCGTCAAAGTAGACATTAGATATTCAAAACAAAGAGTAGAAAATAAGAAAGAATTCCCTCAATCTTCACGTTTGGCATTGCCAGTAGTAGGGAACAGTATTATCAATTCGGCCGAATAATTTGCAAATTATTCGGCCGAACCGAATTTTTTCGAATTTTATCAAAAATTCTGGATGAATCCGAATTAAAAATAAAATTCGGTAAAGTTTACGATTTTTTCAAAAGTAAATATAAAACGTGAATAATTCGGACCGAATCCGAATTAAACCGAATTATTCGGTCCACTTAAACAGTATTTTATAAATAAAAAAACCAAAAAAAAAACCCAATAAGCATTTTTGACCGCTTTTTTGACCGAATCCTTAAATTAATCAACCGAATTATTCCGAATAATTCTCCGCCTGAATAATTTCCTAATCCGAATTTACTAACTATGGTAGGGAAGAGAACTCAAACTCTTCAACTTCAAAGCATGAAAAGAAATGAAACCTTGACAGACTCAAAGCGACTAACCAAAGCTCTTCCTCTATAAAGCGTGAGGAAGGCTAGGGGTATAAAAATGGATGCCACTCCGAGCAGTCTTTTGAGAAGAGAATTAAACCAACATTCTTCCATAGTTGATTGTTGAGACACGTGATGTCATACACTTTTTCTTTTCCCAGGTGGCCTAACCAAAGATAGCATGCTCCCAGCTTACTTCCAAGACACCATACTACTAAATTTGATTGGATTATTATCAAAAAATAAATAAAATTGGATTGGTTCACATGCATGCACTCGTCTTTTCTAGTGCCTATCTAGACCAAAGTCCCCTACTTATATATAAAGTTTCAGCTAAATTGAAATTTCTTAGGTGGCCCAATACAAGTTACTGAAAAATTTAAGACTATGAGAGAGTCCACAGTCATAGTGGAAGAGAGTAGTAGAGGAAAAACAGAGCAGTAGAGGAAATGGCCGAACCATAATGATTGAGGGTAATGTTAGCAAAAATTTCTAGAAGGAAGCTGTTTACATAGCTGTTCATACACAGAACAGGGTTCTGTTTAGACCTCACACCTATCA
>NW_024868062.1:89872-97717 GCF_013358625.1 Macadamia integrifolia
AATGAATTGATTTCACATTTCTCACATTCAATTCATCAAGCACACTTCTACCAAAAAATAAAAAATTTCATCATGCACCTACTCCCGCATGAGGCCAAGCTAGCATGTGTTGGAAAAACTTTCTTTGTTGTGATTGCATGTGAAATAAGCAAATGTTGTATAAAGTAAAACAATTGCATTTCTCCACCGTGTGATATGTACAGCTTTGGCACATGAAAAGAAAGAGACTCTACTAGTAATTCTCCCTAGTCTATCTTCATTACTATTTTGAATTGAAGAAAGGCTTTACCCAATCAGAAATGTGTTGCAGTATGGATATTATATGGGTTGTCCCTGGTGAACATAGCAAGAAAATTTGTAAGAATTGGTAACATCATACAACATATAGTTTTTTTTTTTTTTTCTTTTTTGGAAGCACATCATACAATATGGCAGAATCTCGCTGGCGCCAATATATATATATATATATATATATGGCAAAATCGTCACGGTACGTGCAGAAAAATAGGAATGCAGAACGTCTGGAGTGAATGTTCACGTAAGTGATATGATTGACACTTGTTAAATATGTTAATCCTGCTAACAGAGTTGTAAACAGTTACAACTCTGTTTAATATTATTAATATTTAAATAAATAAATAATAAAAATCTCAATATAAGTGGACTCCTCCTTTGATTCCGCTTAAAAATCTCGATCCTCTCTCTCTCTCTCCTTGCTTCTTCTTCTTCAAGGCCCTCTCCAGTCTAGTTGAAGTTTTGTTTACCAATTTCACTGAAGATTTGCATCCATGGTAAATTCTCATAGGTTAATAATATCTACCCAAGAAGTAGTAATAAAATCCTAGATATTCAAGAGCTTTGTTTACTTTATAAATTCAAATTTATCCTCTGCCAAACATGCAAGCTTTACTGTTCAAATCCCTTCCCTGACGATTAATATGTAAACATGGTATTTGGATATGTGTGGCCAAGTCTCTCATATACTCAGTGCCTGAAAATAGTTATGTTGATTTTTTCTTACCTCATCCTATTTTGAGAGAGAGAGAGAAAGAGATGATGATGATGGCAGCTGTAGAAAGAAGGAACGGAAGGGGGAGTCGGCTTATATTGGATTTTTATTATTTATTTATATAAAAAAATATTAGACAAGTTAAGTAACCACGTCCGTCATCTCTCCACCCTAAAAACTAGGAATCAGTTACAATATAAAAAACTAATAGATGATTTATATTAATCTAATATTAAATGGACGGTTAATATTAAAAGAAAGTGAAAATAAGATTACAATATGTACGTCCTGCTACCACTCGCCATATATATATATATATATATCAAAACAGTATAGATTTTGACAAATTCCGTTACCGTTCCAGCGTTTCAGTACCTTGATGGAGACATGATTCGTCAACCAACAAAAAACAGAAAATTCTTTTTTTGGTGGAAAAAAACAGAAAATTCTCAAGAGAGATAATAGTTTGCCGCATGAAAGCAACATGATAACTAAAGTCCAAATGAAAAACAGATTTCAGAATTCCTTTGGAATTTACCCTTACTGCCCAATCTTTGAAATCTTAGTTTAGAAATGCATGATAAATATTGTTCCATAAAAAATAAAAGATATGAGGTCCACATGAACCTAGCCCATTTAAGCCCAAGACCCGTAACCTAACCATTCCATGATGTCTCCTTTTAATGAGTAAACATTGCTAAGTGTGAAGCAGAGTATGAATGAGTCTTCAACAACAAAACACTAGGAGGAATTATTTTATGATATAGTTAGACAATATTATCACATTTCAGGTCATCCTAAAAACAAAGAAAGAAAAGAAAAGCGAGATTACAACATCTCAACAACCATCATACATATATATATATATATATATAAGAAAATAGATTCATGGCATGCATGCAGATCTAGACTTGTTCAAGGTTTGACTTGTAAGATAGAACAAATAGTCTGTATAATGGTCAACATAAGGAGAAACGTATGCTGCAGCACCGACTGAAATTGATGCCCATCGTTGAAATAATTCTGCATCAAACTTGCCTTCGATTTATTCCATGATTTATTGTGATAGCTAGTCCTCCATAACACCATAGAAATAAGGATATCGAGCATTCGATCAGGGCAACATATTTGCCAATGTTGCCAAATAAAGTCACTATATCTAGGGGTGCAAGTTTGCCCTAGCAGCTCTAATCTGCTCTGAGCTCACATGGGGTTAGGTCCGAAAATTTTGGCCATGAAATTTTTTTGCCCCGAGTCAAGTTCAGGGCGAGTAAGGGTTGATGTCTGTAACCTGCCTGGGCCGACCCTGATTTTTTATCCTGATTTTTAGTTTTGAATTTTTACCCTAATTTATTGAGTGTTCGATAACAAACTGTTTAAGTTTGACAATCATTATCCACCCTAATTGGCTCTGATTTGTCCTAAGCCAATGATAAGCAAGTTACGTTGGGTTCGCACACTTGTGAAAGTGTCCAGCTTTTTTCTTTCCTGATAAGTTATTTTGGCTGGTGACTCCTTTGTAGTCAAGTCCAAAACAAGGGTTACTAAGGCTCTGTACTGTAACGATTCTGTTTTTTAAACATGATTCTGGGCTTGGCACACTTTTTTGTATTTCTATTTTTTTGGAGTGATTCTGCATCTTAAATGTTGTATGGTAACCAAAAAAAAAAGTTGATTTTGTAACCTGGAAGAAATAGAAACCTGTATGGTTTGCATTTAACATAATCATTTCTAACAGAAACCAATATTTACATAAAATGTCATCTTTACCATGGGTGTCAAAGTTGTGATTTTTAAATAAAATCTAAGGATAGTCAATGGTTTTTTAATAGCTCCTAAGTTATGAAAACCATTATTACACAAATAGCTAAAGTCGAAATAAAACATAAACGAGAATAATTGATATGATCAAGTTCCATATCAACACCACGCTTGTCACGTCAAATATGAAATATTTCGCCGTGTTTCTTTGCGATCGATTAATATGAAGGTCATATCCTCCTTGTGGATAAAATATAGAAACTATTCATCTAAGACAGACTGAGAATGAAGGGGCAATATAGAACTGGTTTGAGGTGGATTTCACTAAACCAATACAGAATGTACTTTGCTTATTATCAATCAATCATCATAATAATTGGCAGAACTAAAACATGGGTTCTCTTGGAGACTACCAGCAAAATATGGTCAGGGAACAAGACCCGATCCTCAACCATGAATGGCAATGGTCCCCCATCATCAGCTATTTATTTTCCCTGTTGCAAAACAGAGTATCCATTTCCAGAAGTTTAGAAGGACTACATGAAGAGCATTAGAGAGAACATGTCGGATTTGTTAGAGGTGTGACTTATTATAGGCATTTAAGTGGGTCTTCCTCTATCCACAAAATCAAGGATGAGTCTTTCCTGGCATTGGAGAATTTCATGTTGAAATTAATTTATCATTTCTTTTCACTCCTAAGAATAGCAACTGTATGTTGTAGCTTAAAATTTTGAAGCATTCTTAGTCTCATTCCCATTAGTGTTTGGTCATGGTATCTGGGCTGGCTTCTTCACTGATAGCCTTGCGATAAAAGAGAAAGCATTTGCTTCTATGACCCATCTACTCATTAAGCAACCAGTTCAGCACTCCAGGACAAAACATATAGACATCAGATATCATTTCTTAAAGGAGCAAGTTTCTTTGAATGAAGTGAAGCTAGATTTTATTCCAACAACAGATCAAGTAGCTGACATCTTTACTAAACCATTGGGCAAAGAGCTCTTTGAGAAGTTCAGGACACTATTGGGTGTTGTCTAACCCCAATAGGGCACAGTGATGCTAGTGTTACCTGCAGGACAGCATGGCTACAAGGGGAGTGGCTTGGTTCCCACAATTGTTATCTTTCTATTCACTCTCAGAGGGTTGTGTGCTTTAGGGAGTCTTTCTTTCAGGGGGCATTTGTATGTCTACCATTGTACTTGTTATCAAAGGGGGAGAAAATGTTGCTTCGGATGTTGCCAACAACTCCAAAGGGGGAGATTGTTGTTCTCATGATGAATATTTGGTTGTCATTATTGGCAACAGGGGCATAGTGGCATAGCGGTTGAAGAGATGGGTTGAACTATAGTGCATAGTACCATAAGTGAAGCAACTCTGGCCATGAGTTCTTAGTGTGGAAATGAGCATAATGGTGAGAGTTTGGACAGCATTGAAAGTCTTGTCTTGGACTAGGCACATGGTGTGAAAGGTGATCTCATGTGCAAGCTTGGCCTTGGCATGGTTAGTAGACTTGGTGTTGATGGCAAGTCTAATGGGACTTTTAACAAATACTTGGTGGCATCTTAATGCCTTAGTTTATTCTTGATCAATTCCCTAGTGAGTTTCTATCCATTTTATGCCCACAGTATGTGTTGTGAAGTTAGATTCTCAGCAGTCGTCCGATTGGGATTGTAATCCAATGGTGGATTGAGCTTTGGTGTGTGAAATAATGAGAACCGTTGATCGTGGTTGGTAAAGGTTGAAATTGGATGGTTTAAATTTTTAAGATTTTTTAAATTTTGTTTTTATTGAAATTGAAGGTAAAAAGTCAAGTCTGCCCTTAGTCGTGACGTTTGGAATGTCATTTACTTAAATGCATTCTCACGAGTGCTTGTGAGAGCTACCTTACAAAATGAAGATATTGAAGGTCAATCTAACGCCTAGGATTAAAGTCGGGTCCGTTTTATCCGCCGCCAGCGCGTAGTGCTAAAAAGATTCTATTTGGTGGGCTCTCATTGACTGAACTTCTCTAGCGTTTTCTGGAGGTTATGTAACTCCAAATTGGACGTGTAATATATGGATTTTGTGTATTTTGAAAAGATCAACGCATTGGAAATATTGTCAGAGGTCTGACGCACAGGTGTGCACAATAATCGAGGCAGTCTCTATTCTTCTATGTTTTGGGTGTTGTTTTGGTTGAAGAGTCATTGAAGATTGTTCTTTATGCTATGGTGATGATTCTTTGATCTTTTACGTGCAGAGGAGTCCACTTGGCGATGCCCAAATGCGGTTTGAATCCCTTGTTATCTCTATTTACATGTTCTTGTACTTTATTGAATAGAGATAGGAGTTTGGGTAGGGATTTCTTGCAAGTTGCTGTGGGTATGTTACATGTTTGATTAAATGTCATAGTCAACCGGGGTTTAACTTTTGGGTAGTATTTTATCCAAAATTTTCATTGATTTACTCCTTGGTCTGGGGAGGGTAAAGATACGGACAAGTGATAAGACCTCAGGTTCTAAGGCACTTGTAAAACCCGGTGAGGATTCATTAGTGAGGTGATAGTGAGATTTCCCAGTGAGGGCACTTCGTGGACTAGGCACATCGTCAAACCACGTAAATATTTGTGTTGTTTTTCTCTGGTTAGAATTGCTTTGCTTACAGGGTGGTTGAGTACATTTGGCAGATTTCTTTCCATTGATTGGGAAGAGGAGTGAATGTGCTTATGATTAAAATAACACAGGTTAATCGGCAACATTTTAAGGGACACTGATTCACCCCCCCTCTCAGTGACTGTCTGGGAACTTCAGGTTCCTCTACTCACGAGCATCATCATCAACGTCAGCCCCTAGCCTCATATGGAGCCACCAACACTCTTGATGGAACCCAACCCCTACTCCACTGCCAATGCTCTCTCCAGACTGTTGCATCACCTCCCTCTGACGCTCCTCTCCCACCTTCTCTCCTCCAATCGTCTCCTTCTCTCCACAAAAGAGCCCACCGACTTGGTTCCTCCTAGCTCACCGACTACCCCAACCCCTCCCAACTCACTCTCTTAGCCGAATCTCTTGTTGTGGAAATATGTCTCGTACTAATTGGCATTTACGGAATTGAAGCGTGTAATAAAGATAAATATGAGAAAAAAAAAATTAAAGATGCATAGACATAGGATTTATGTAGTTCGACACTGTTGCCTATATCCACACGGCAATCTCATGGAGCTTACTTTACTAATACATGGAAAATTACAATGCACACCCCCTCACTCACAACATTGTATGTGGGACCCACCCAACAAAGAAACTCACCCACACTATAACTCTCTCTAAATCCCAAAAGAGATCAAATACAAAGAGTATACACCCAAAGAACTCCTACTAGTGAAACCCAAACCCAACTCAAGAACACTAGTACTTGTGAAATCCCGTTATTGGTTGTTTCTATTTTGTGTTTAAACTCCTCTCCCTTCCTCCTTATTTATAGGCAATGGGAAGGTTTTTTGAGCACATTTTATGTGCCGTAGTCAGTTTCATAGCTGCCTCGAACTTCTCCATTTCAAATTCAGCCAGCATGGTAGGTGACGGGTTGTATCGACCATGGCTGGTGCTCCCCTCTCTTTTCCAACACTGCTTGCATTTTCAGCTTCCACAACTGATAATTTAATCCATAGAATTTGCCACCTCAAACTTTGTAAAAATTGAAGTAGTTATACCGCAAAGTCGAAAAATGTATATCGATGCCGATCTCGTGCTAACAAAGCTTCCCAACCTTAAGATCTGATACCAATTTTTGTAAAAAATACATCTCACATATAGTATTGTGAGTGAGGGGATGTGTATTGTAATTTTTCTTATATTAGTGAAGTGAACCCCGTGAGATTGCCCCGTGGATATTAACTACCATGCTGAATCACGTAAATCCTATGTCTACGCATCTTCATTTTTTTCTTATTTGTCTTTATTACACGCTTCAATTCCTTACGTACCGGTTATTGCGAGACGTATTTCTGCAATATCTCTCTCCCTCTTCAACAATTCCCACCAACAAAAAACAACATTTATTCCCTATATATTGGTCTCTTGAAATTGTTTAATTTTTTCACATGAAACGAAAGACCAGAGGGAATCATTGATGGAGAAACCCTTGTAAAATGGCGATCGTCCTGCTCAAAGTAGCCCAAGCAACTAGCTTTTTCCTCCGAATCCTATGAGGAGTGAGTGCCTCTGAGGATGGCTTCATGATTTCGAGAAGTAAAACAAAATGGGATAGCGAGCTCCCAGCTTTCTTCCAAGACACACCATTAGTACTAAACTTGATTGGATTGGTTCACATTAATTAGTACTAAACTTGATTGGATTGGTTCGCATTAATTTGTATGCGATTTCACCATTAGTTGAGGTTGATTCTTAAGGAACACGGATTGAGTTTTTATGATTGACAATATTATTACATCTCAGATCATCTTAATAAAAAAAAGGGAAAGCAAGCGAGATTACATCACAACAACCATCTAATATATAAATAGATGCATGACAGATTAAGTACTTGTTCATGGTTTAAGTTGTACGATGGAACAAATAGTTTGTATGATCGTCAAGATGAGGAGGAACACCGCAGCACCGACTGAAATTGATGCCCATGGCGTGTTGAAATAGTTCTGCATCAAATTTGCCTTCCATTTATTCCATGATTTATTGTGATAGTTCTCCAAATCCTTGATAACACTAGAGAAAATGGGATTCCTGGGGGAAATACCTTTGCCAATGTTGTTAAATAAGTTCACCGCTTCTTCTGCGCTGCCAAGGATGTTTATAATTATTCCCTTCTGCTGTAGCAACTCGACGTCTTTGACAGCGTCAATGAGACCATCCATGAAGAATGCATAGTTTGTAAAATATTCTATACAATTTTGACCTTGTTCAAAGGCAGTAAGGTTTCTAAGGATGAGTTCTGTGGCATCATTGAGCTCGATAGTTGGGATTGTCAATACTCCATTGTCCATGTCGAAGGTTATGTAGAATAAATACGTCTTTGAATATTGAGAATACTCCCTCTTCCGAAACTTCACACCAGCACTCTTAAGATTTGAGGCACAA
>NW_024868062.1:97737-180683 GCF_013358625.1 Macadamia integrifolia
TCAAAACCCAGCTTCAACCGGTGAAACTGAAACAAAATCGATATGAGCTTATTGAATCCTCCTGTTTCAGATTGGTTCTTTGTGAGATCGAAATCATACTGGACCATATCTAAACCAAACTAAACTTAAAAAATAGATCAAAACGATTAAAAACCAATAACAACACGAAATTAATATAAAAAAACACTCTTTTTTCGGTTCATGTTTTGATATGGTAAAGAGAAACTAAACTGATAATAAGTAATGAAACCAATGCACGTACCCTTATCGGTTCATGTTTTGGTTTCACTCATTCTCACATTAAAACCAAACCAAAACCGATCGAAAACCACTGATTGACACCCTACTCAAATCTTTGGAACGAGATCCTCTCCAGCATGCCAGCTCCTCCAATGTGCATTTGATGGTTAGGAGGCACTTGGGATGTATGGTGTCAGCTGGTTGTAGAAATGAAATTGCTGTAGACAGTTGGCAACATCGGGCACACATCCCAAGTGACTCCCGGCAATCTGATGAACGCTGCAGAGGAGAATCTCACCCCATTTAGAAAAATAAGATTAATTTCTCTATTCAAACATAATCAAGGCACCCAAATATGGGTATTTACCTACCACCGTATATCTACATTCTAAGTAAGGAAATCATCTTAGGAGCTCCAAAAGTTTCTTTATAAATACCATCCACTCACTATAAGCTGAGAACCAACAAGCAGTCAACATCAGAGTGAGATTTATTAGCTTATAAGTATTGTTGGAGATTTAGTAAGTAATGGCTAAGATTTCTTACACCTCCTTCGTCATCCTTGCTATCCTTGTCTTCTCAGTTTCGTTCTAAGTATTCTCTCCGTGATTTGCAATGCAATGATAGACTTAACTTCATTATTTTTTGTTTATAATCTGATGAACTATTGAAAAATGTTTATTTTGGTGATATTGATGTTTCATGGGGCCGGGGTTGTTTGCAGCTGCATCATCAATGGTGATGAAAGTAGATGCGCAACAGAAGGGGCACTGCCAGGTAATGTTGTATCCCGATAACTGCGTGCCAATAGCTTGTAACAGTCAGTGCGTCCAAAAGTTTAAAGGTGGAGATGGAGAGTGTATAGGGATAAGTGTTGGACGTGATGTACATTACGGATGTTCTTGTGTGTACCCATGTTAGAATCCAACCAAGTCTTTCTCTACATGTATGATGGTGGTCTATTCATCATATGACCATTAAAAGTCATGCATACATGCATATCAATAAATAAATTATTATTTGTTTCTTTGCTTTGCATCCCTCTTATCTGATGTTTCATTTTCTTAATTGGTAATTTAGAAGGAAAATTTTTCGCCAAAATTTTGTTTGCTTCAGCTTGGGCTTTGTTCTCTGGTTCTCTGACGGCTGGTGTACCAAGACCAATACAGGAAAATGATACCCATCAAGCAACCTAGCCCATAAATCAGTGGCCTGATTGATTATACAAAAACAATCCAATTTTCAGAAGTGAACATTTCTCAGAATTTCTTAGAGAAAGAGAGAGAGAGAGAGAGAGAGAATTTATAAGAAGGGAAAATAGATAACAGTTAGGAGATCTGGTGTGAGCATGAGCTTTTTGTGCATTACAGTTCACCAACCGCACCAGGTGGTTGTTAGAGAGAAAATTGATTTGGGAGAAATAAAGCTTGTTGCATGCCACATTTCTCAGCTGCCGAATCCACCAGCACCACCACGGCTGCTGCCGCCACCATCTCCTCCTCCCTTACGACCCCTGCCATCACCATCAACCCCACTACCTAGAAAATAATCTACACGTGGCTTGCACATGCAATGCTTATGACCTGGATCATCATCACCACATACAAATATCACAATCATGATCATTGCTAGAAGCGCAACAATCATGCAAATCAGAAGAAGAAGGAGCCGATTCTTTTTCCTCAATTACTTTGGTTTCAAACTACTTTCAAAAGTACGGTTTTGGTTTCCTTATTTTCAAAATCACTTCGAAAATAAACTACTTTAAAAGTAAGGGCTTATTCTCTACCCTTAAATGGTAGTTCAGACATTTAGGATTTTTTCCACCCAAGAAATCATCACTAAATGGTGAGTGAGTAATGAACATGGTTGTTTGTACTTAATCTTACTTGCAAGGATGGTCCAAGTAAACTTTTCAAACTTATGGGGTGTCAACTGTATAAGTGATTTTCCCTTTTTTCTTTTTAAATATGTGCTTTGCTGACTTTTTGTTTCAAAATAAAATAAAATTCTTTCTGGAGCAGTGCGAACCTTACCATTTGATTAACCATGGGTCAAGTTCATAAGCCAAATTTTATTATTTGTTTCATTTTTTTACTAATATAAATTATATTAAAGGAGTAAAATGATTGTCAAAAGGTGGAAGAAAAGCCAAATTAGTGAGAAACTAAGAAGCACCACACCAAACTTAGATAATGCAAAGGAAAAGACAATACAAGGACTACAAGGTCAAACCACAAATTGAGTTTTCCCTTCCTTGGAGCTAAGGTAGTACGGGACAAATCTTATACATCGACTCTATCCAATATAGATGAAATGGCCATTTGAGTCTTCCTTTTACACTTCCTCAATATCGTCAACATATTGAAATTCAATTGTATTATTCATCATATGTTGAATCTTTTTTCTCTAAAACATTTAAACCTTCACCAAATTTACTTTATGATTGTGTCGTGTCACATTTAAAATAATGCTAGCATGAGGAAAGAGTATTATAGACATAATTCGCAATTTAAAAATATTCAAAAATCTAGATATTTGTTCAAATAATTGCTTTGCATTTGATAATAAACAGCTCTTGATCATTCTGGTTCAACTGGCGGGTTCAGCTTGCTTTCACAAACTATGGGAGAAAGATTAGCGTATGAGACCCTAAAATTTGTGGGTGTCAAAACCTAGCTCGAACCGACTAACCTGAGCGGAACTGATCAAACTGATATAAGTTTATTGGATCATGTTTTTAGGTTGGGTTTTCGTGAGACTCAAACCAAATTGGGCCATATATATATATATATTGGGACTTAGGTACTGTAACGCCCCGGCCCCATTAACCTTGTACAATATTGTCCTCTTTGGCCCGTGGACCTCAAGGCTTTAAAACGCGTTGTGCCATGTTAAGGAGGCTAGAGGTTATTAATTAGCTCAGTAATCTCTCCCTAGGCGTTGTGGGATTAAAATTTGCACACCCTCACCGATCTCCCAAACCCCCTAGTATTTGCCGTATTCTTGATGGGGATACCTTATGGATCTCTCAGGCGGGTCTAGTACTTGCAGTATTCTTAGGTGTCACAGATACAACTCATCCTTAAAAGCTAGCCATTAAGAAGAGGGTGCCCAAGTCTGTCCTTATAAGCCTTTATATCGGGCTACTCATTAGAACAAGAAGTATGTAAAGTACTTGGAGGAAACGTAGCCTTCATCAAGGTGCCAAACTCCTCCGTCACCTTTGAGAATTTCGATCTTTTCGACGACGTCGGAAAGTAGCTCAATAGAAACCTTGGCTAATTTGAGGGGCTGCCATAGATATCCCAAACCATAGCAACTGGTACCCCTAGATCTACATCGTTTGAAACTTCTCCATGCATTTTAATGATTCTCAAAGGAAATCTACTGACCAAAAACTTACCCTGTAAGTAGTGCTAGTCTGCTTTTTTTTTCGCTAAAGGGTCATGTATATTAAGAGAAAAGGGAAAAAAAAGAAGAAACTGTACAAAGAAGATCCAAAAAAAAAGAGGATCCAGAGAAAAACAAAAAAACAGAAATCACCCCACCTAGAACCCACCCCCACCTACGGCATTGCCATCAGCGGAAAGATAGGTGCTAGGCCAAAAAACAGAAAAAGAAAAAACTAATAAAATCTGAATCGCGATATGCCCATCGCATCCTCAGCCATGAAGTCAAGCACCTCAGGAGGCCATTCCACCACTGATGTAGATGCTTCCTTCTTAGCAGCCATCTGCGCCAGGAAATCCGCAATAGGGTTTGCCTCGCGATAACAATGAGTGATTTTCCATCTTATACCACTGAGATAAGAAATAAGGGAAGACCACCTTTGCCAAACAAACCACGGGATCCAGCCCCTTTGAAACATGAGCACCACAGCGCCCGAATCACATTCAATCCACAGAGATGCACAATTCAGCTCTCTAGCTCTCTCAATTCCTTCAATTAAAGCTTGAAATTCAGCATGGAAATTTGAAGCTATTCCTAAATAGGAGCTATAAATCGCTACAATCTGGCACTTGCTGTTCCTTATAATGCCACCTGCTCCAGCATTCCCTGGATTACCCAAGGACGACCCATCACAATTTAGCTTCCACCATCCATCCATCGGAGGCAGCCAGAAAATTTCTTGGACCCCTTTAGTCTTCCTTCTTGGCACCTCTATATTAAGCTTCAAGCATCTCTCAGAATCAAGTCGAGATTTTATTCTGTCATTTTTTCCTGGGCCACGTCTTCTAATCTCCTCTATTATTGTATGAAAGACTTGACCATAAGATCGATGGAGACCCCTAAATCTTCTCGAATTCCTTTCCATCCAAATAAAGTATGGAACAAGAATCAAACCAGCCATCCACAATTGAGACAGTCCAATGGATTTGGATTTTTGAGTCCACCATGAAGCATGCGCTAAAAAATCATCCCCCTGATAGGACCAATGAAAACCAAAGACTTCAGCAAACGCCCTCCAAATGTAGACAGCTCCATCACATTTCACGAACAAGTGATTTATAGACTCCTCAGCCTTATTGCACACCTCACACCTAGAAGGGAGCAGCACTCCTTTTCTTTTTACCTTGTCATCACAAGGAAGCTTTCCATGTATAAGTCTCCAGCCAAAAACTGATTGGCGGGGGATCAAAACCGAGCTCCACACCATTTTTGCCCAGCCCACTTTAGGAGAAACCTTTCTCAATGCTTCCCAGGCCGATTTAGTGGAGAAAGCTCCTAAGGAGGATAGAGACCAGCAGCATCGGTCTTTCTGACCCTGTGGCAAAGATATATTCCCTATAGCTTTGAATGTATCTTTTAAAAATTCAGACTGAATAGGGGGAAAACACCACTTACCATCTTCAATAAAATCTACCACTCTGCAATTGCTATAGGAAAAATGGGACAAAGGGAGGGGGGAGAGCTCAGCAATAGACAAAGGACCTATCCATCGATCCTTCCAAAAGAAAATGTCCTCACCTGTACCCACCATCCACCGCTCAGATAGAGATACAAAATTCCACATCTTCGCAATACCTTTAAACACTGAAGATGCTCTATAACCCTTCTTGAGGTCTCCACCTTCATTCACAAATCTAGCCCGCAAAAAGGAACTAAAAGCAGATTCTTCATGCTTCATTTGCCACACAAGTTTGCTAATCACTGCACAGTTGACATCCCTCAGTCACCTGATACCTAAACCCCCTTCCTCCTTAGGTCGGCATATCTCTTCCCATTTCACAGTGATTTTCTTCACTGTGGAAATATCCCCAGACCATAGGAAATTCCTAATCCATCGTTCCACCGTTTTAATCACCGATTCAGGCCACCAATAAATGGAAAAATTATGAATAGGCATACCTAAGATCACAGACCGAATGAGCTCTGCACGACCAGCCATTGAAAGGAGTTTGCCTTGCCATCCCTGTAAACGAGATTTAATTTTATCCATAAGAGGAAGCATCCAATCCTTCTTGACAGCGCCCTTGAAGATCTCAACCCCAAGGTACCTCGTCGGAAGAGAGCAAATTGGGATACCCAACAGATCAGAAATATACCTCTTCCTGTGAGGGGCGACTTTGCCAAAAAAAACCTTACTCTTCTCCAAGCTTATTTTTTGGCCAGAAAATTCTTGGTAATTAATCAAGAATTCTCTCAGACATCTAACATGTTTTGCTCCTGCGTTCATGAAGATAAAAATATCATCCGCGAAAAGCAGATGACTGGGGACAGTAGCACCTCTAGGACCAGGGAGCGCCTTCAGTTTTCCTTCCTTTAATAGACCATTTAGACCCCTGCACAACACTTCTTCTGCCAAAATAAAAAGCATAGGAGATAGCGGATCCCCTTGTCGCAAACCTTTCTCAACTCCAAAGAAACCCACTGGACCACCATTCAATAAAACTGAAATTCTAGAAGAAACCAAAATTTCATGAATCCAAGCTAACCAAACATCCGAAAAGCCAAATTTTTTCAAGACTGCAAAAAGAAAATCCCATGACAATGTGTCATAGGCTTTCTGCACGTCAATCTTAATACCCATGCCGCCCCCTCTGACAGATGTATGTAATAAATTAGCAAGCTCAGAGGCTAATCCAATATTAGATGAAATAATCTTACCTTTCTGGAACGCCCCTTGCTCATCTGACACCAATCGAGGAAGAAGGCAAGATAACCTCTCAGCCATGATCTTTGATAGGACTTTACAGAAAAAGTTTGCCATGCAGATGGGGCGAAATTTATCCAGAGAGATCGCTCCCTCCACCTTTGGAATTAGCGTCACAAAACTGTTATTTACCCCATTCGGAAGCTTCCCACCGCGGAAGAAAGCAATCACAGCCCCACAAAAATCGTCACCCACTATCTCCCAACACTGTATAAAGAAAGCACCTGGGAACCCATCAGGACCAGGAGAGCTATCTGGATCCAACCCCCATACCACCTTCTTAATCTCTTCTTTGGTAGGAATAGCTTCTAATATGGAAGAGTCCTCCCTATTCACCTCATTAGGAATCACCTGCAACAGCTCCATATGATCTATGCAATGGTCCGCTTTATGAAAATTTTCAAAAAAAAATGACACATATTCTGCCATCTGCAGCGGCTCAGAGACCATTGTACCATCTTGTTTTTTCAAAGCACGAATGCTGTTTTTTATACGTCGCACCTTAACCGATAGATGAAAAAATTTTGAGTTACGGTCTCCAAGTTTCGCCCAATTGCAGCGAGCTTTTTCAGCCCAAAGCTTTTCGTGCATCTCCACTGCTTTCAAGAGCTTAGATTTCGCCTCTGCTTCTCTGGAGTATAACTCATCAGACATCCCTATCTGGTCGATAGTTCGCTGGACTTCCTCCACTTCTGCAGTAGCATCTTTAAAAGCTACATCCAAGTTAGGGAAAGTCTGTCTTGCCCACCCTTTTAGAGCACCCTTAACTGCCCTTAATTTATATGCCAGCCTGCCAATGGGACCACCCCTAACCTCCCTAGACCACACATCCCTCACCAGGTCCACAAAGGATTCCTCTTTCATCCAAAAACGATGAAGTCTGAAAGGGGCATTTCGAGGCTTAGGAATCGCAGCTGAGGAAAAAAGGATTGGAGCATGATCTGAAATTGATCTATGGAGCACCTTCTGACCACAATCACCAAAAGCATCCAACCATTGAGCATTGAAAAAACTTCTGTCAAGCCTTGCCGCCACATGTCCTCTACATCTATTGTTTGTCCAGGTAAAATTTGATCCTTGGGAAGGAGAGCTAATCAAATCACAAGCATCCACCATGGCCTGGAACTCTGCCGCGGAACCCACATTGAATCTACCAGGACCCCTCTTCTCATGGGAATATAATGTGGCATTAAAGTCCCCCAAAACAACCCATGGACAGAACAGGGCAGCCACAATGCCCATCTCCACCCAAAGATTCCTACGCTCTGCCCTGAAACACGAAGCATGAATCACAGAAACCACAACCTGCTGACCATTCCATTGCATAGAAACTGAAATCATCTGCTCTGAAGACTGAACCACCACAGGCCTCGCAAGAGAATTTTTCCAGACTACCCAGAGGTTTGGCACTTTATCAAGACGGGAGTTATGGATAAATTCAGACATGAATCCCAGTCGATTAAAAAAACGATCAGGGAAAGAGAAAGAATCCACCATGGGCTCTGCAATACACACCACATCAGGGGAGTAATCACGAAGAAAAATATGCAACGCTCTAGAAGCCGCTGCCTTTCGAACACCTCGAATATTCCAATAGAAAATCCGCATAATTAAGAAGATGTTCCATTAGACTTGTCCGACCTCAAGGTCTGACCACCACCTTTCTTTTTCTTTTTCTCCCCTGCGTCAATTCCTTTCTCAATCATCTCTGCTGCCTTGTCGACCACTTGAACTCCCATCCGAGCAATCTCCTTCCTACTCAAAGGGAGCTGCAATGGGGCAGTATACTCCCTATTCATCACTGCATGACCCCCCTGCCTGTCAGACCTCCTCGAGAACTACCTAGGGACACCCCTGTCCTTGTGTGACGAGCAGAAGACCTCACCCCACCCTGAGAGGAGGATGCAATAGCCTTGCTCACCTGCTGCTGAAGCTCCAACGGTCCAGTGATTAAAACTGAACCCAACTGGTTCGGTTCTCCTTCCTTAACCATATCCCGGTTTGATTCCTGCCCAGATTCAGAGGAAGACTCCTCATCAGACCGGCCCACCTCATCATCAGAAAATAACGCCTCCTTATCTGAATCAGAAGATTCAGACTAAATATATAGAAACAAACCATATATAAATGCCTTTGAGTAGAAACAAACCATATATAAATGCCTTTTTCAGACTGATGATTTGGTATCATTTGGCTATCTTCTTCTTCTTAACAACTAAATAGCTGACCTGGACTGTCCACCTAATATTGTCCCTTTCCCCTGTCTATCTCCTCTGCCCAAACTGTCTAGGCCCATGGACATGGCCAGTTATAAGGTTTATGTTATAGAGTATATAACTTCGATCATAGGGATCAATTTCTAGTTGCATAGCTTTATAATAAATTTGTAAAATTTTCGTATAATTTTTTTCAGATTAAATTGACATCCATTATGACTGTTCATTATATTCAAAAATTCCCCGCTATAACAAAGAACATGCGATAGTTTTAGAATATTATTTTCAGCTACTAGAACAAAACCCATCCTTACCTGGGCAGTTGTTATTGATTGAGTTTGGACTTGACTTTCCTTCCTCAAAGGTTGAGGCCTATATGTGACTAAATTTTTATTTTTATTTTTGATTATTTTTTTTTCGGAGGAAGGATGCTATCCGTTGGTGTGTGTCTATTCCTAGACATTGTGGGTGCAAACAAACCATATTGCCCCTTGCTGAAAATGCTCGCACGCTTTCCCATTGGCAGCACTGGCTTGCATGTAAGAGCCTCCGCGTTAGTTTTATCCATATATATATATAGCCCAATAATTTATATATCAAGCTTATCAAAATAAATAAATGATCAAACATATTGTAGACGCTGAATTTCTACACTGTGGGAGAACATCTTTGCAATGATGATCAAGGCCTAATTGATTCACAATGTGACCGAATGGCAAATATTACCAACTTACCCGTAGCCTATATTTTACACCGAAACCTTCCCTAATAGAGCCAAAACCCATAGAATATCCACATTTGTCCATTTTAGGCCATCACTCAAAATTTCGTCTAAATCTGGAGACATTTGGTTACCCCTTGATGTAAAATGACCATATTACCCTTGGAATATTTCTCGATAATCAGACCACTTGATTTTGAGAAAACCACTTGACATTTGGTTACCCCTTGATGTAAAATTTCGTTCAAATCCGATGTTATTTAGACCTCAATTGGCATGAAGCATCATTTTACGGACTTTCCTCGATTTCTGTTCCATTTGTATATATAATCTAAGAATTATCACCGTATTGATGGAAATTTCTCCGTGAATGCTTTGCGTCGATATGTGGCAAGTCAAAAGCGACTACATGGATTGCAAGATATTAACGTTTTAATTTCAGCCTTTTAAAATGGAATAACCCGAGTCAATTCGGTTCAAGCAGTCTGACCCGGTCCGTCTCAAACCGGTCCAACCAGAGGCAACCCAACCGGGCAAGGACTGAACCTGGCTTAGTGTCAGCAGGCCCAGAGGATGCTGGCCCATTGTCCGCAGGCCCACTTTCGGCTGGCACATCCCTAATGGCATTTAATGCCAGACCAGAAGACACGGCCTGTCCCTTGGACCAGGCCCAACCTGCTAGGCCTAGCCCCCTTTAGTCAAGGTAGCCCACCATAAATCAGGAAAATGCTGGGTTTTGAGGATATATAAACCCCTCATTTGGAGGACTTGGAGGAGAAAAATTCTGAAAATAATATGCCTGTGTAGATATAGTCCCCCTCTTTCAGGTGGTACCTTTGTCTCTCCCATATATTCCTTCAGTAAGGAATTAAAATTCCAGAAATACCCCTACTCGGTCATACTTGCCATTCGGAGCATCATCATTCAAGGTGGCTTTTGGCACCCTCCGGCAGCTGATTCTGGCCAAATAGACGTGCTTATATTGATCTGAGTTGTTCCCACGCATCAGGGAAAATTTTCATAATTTGTAATTTATTTTTATATTTATTTTGTTTCTTTCTTTAAGTAAGTGTTTAAGTAGAGTTTTTATTTCAAAGGCTCTATAAAAAAATACTTATAAGTGTTATTTAATTCTCAAAATTTTATATATTATGCATTACAGTATATTTGATGTATTCTGAAAATTTCGGAGCCTAAATATTTTCTTAATGAGGATTTTGCCCCTAGGGGTAGTTTAGTCGTTTATGACAATATGAAGGTTGGGCTCGAATTGATTTCCCATATTTAGACAAGATGATAGATCATGATCTAATTCATAGCTCTGAGCTATCATTTGATGATTTTGGTTCAGACAACCATTTGTTTTGTTTTCACCCTTGTGCCCTCAAAAGGGTATTTTAGTCATTTATGCTTAAAAATACAAAACAATCTGTTTTAAAATTATGAATAAATTTCATTAGATCTATTTTCACATTTTTTTAATGATTTTGATATATTCCACCCATTCTCATTCATAAATTCACATTATTTTAATAGTTTGGCCCTCCAGGGGCATTTTGGTAATTTCATAATTTGATTTCCTAAAATATGATAAAAATCCAAAAAAAAAATATTTTTAATGCATATAATCATGTTTTGGCATTTTTTTCAGGTGCATAACATATACAAACAAGTATACAACAAAAGTTTGGTTTAGGAAGACCGGTTTAAGCCAGGCGTTTTGGGGGTGCCTAATACCTTCCCCCAGCGAAACCTGACACTTACCCAAAGATTTGGGGCATATTTTCACCTTATCCATTAGTCATTTTCTCCCCTCAAAACGGGGAGACATTTGTAGGTCCTCAACCCTGATCTAGGTGGTGACTCCTCTTTACTAGTTTACCCTTTTACGACGTGAGAAGGATACATTTGTCATTAGCAGACACCGTGAGATATCGATCCACATCCGCTCCCACGGGTCCAATCCAATTGATTTTCACCCATTGTACCCATACATATCATATTAAATTATCATTTTTTTTATTGCCGACATCAATTATCAGATTTTTGGACATATTTGCACTTTGGTGGTGATTGAATTGGCCTATGGGCCCATGCAATAGCCACCATTCCAAATGAGATGTTACATTAACTACTACCCATATGGCATACTTGGGTGAATGCATGTGGATTGATGTGATAAAGGATCTTACATTCATCCCCAATTTCTAACCAAGTATAAAAAAAACTGTTCATAAGTTTAATTGTGATTTTTTTAAAAATGAAGAAAATGTTATTTTTCTATAATGAGAATTTTAGGATTTTTTAAACTTTAAACTCACATTTAAATAGTGTGATTGCGCGATCAGAATTTCCTATCTCATTGATTATAGACCACCTGTGTCCCTCCTTAGCCTAGATCCAGCTTCTCTTTGCTTAATGCTCCAACTCGCATTGGATGGGTGTTAACACTTGGGCATGCATTCCAGGTTCTTTCAGCTGTTCTATGCGTGTTGAATAGATTGGGGTTTGGAGAGGATCTTGACACATTAAGCCTGCTAGGTAGCAATAGTTAAAAATATAAATTTAACCTCACATTTCACCAAAAAAAAAATTGAACCTAAAAATTTCAGCTTTATGCATTTTTCTTGGCAATAAATGTCAAAATAATAATTCTACATAACTTTTAATTAGAATCAAATTTCCCTCAACCCAAGGGGGTAGTGCAGTTGGTGAGCAACGATTTGGTATGAGCCGTAAACTCATACGTCCTAAATTTGACTCCCACTAGGCACACCTTGGGCCACTCATACAGGGGTGTTTAATGCTCTTCACTGCTTTAAGTGAAAGTTGAATGGTTCTCATTCAACCCCGGTATGACCCAGTTCATGCGGTTGTGGGGTTAGTATGGGCCCGCGGGACTAGTTAGGCCGAAGGCCTAGATACTCGTCGTTAGCAACAAAAAAAAAAAATCAAATTTTCCTTCACCCATGATCAAGAGAGAATCTTCACATTTGATGGGAGGAACGGAGGGGATAGAATAAAATATTAGAAAGAGATAGAGATAAATTAGAGATATAAAAATAAATGCAAAATAGAAAAATTAAAAGAAATTGTAAATTAAGAGGTAGCCTGTTCTCCTTATCACAATAGAGAATTAATGCTAATAACCACAAGATACCATAATTAACTATAAAATAAATATACAATACTCCTTTATCCATTAAATCTTTGCCACAGTACTCTACATATGATACACATCTTTTCATGTATGCAACATCACATAGATTTGGGCACTTGATTACCATGGAGAGGGTATTGTTGACCTTGTACTGTAGAGGATGAAAGTTTAAAAATGACCACACAAGAATCCAATTACATGATCACATCTATGGTGCGAAAGACATTCTCTCTTCTCCATGATTGAAGGAAACTTATCTTTAACATCATTTTCCTCTTTAGCCACCATTCATTGGGATGCCCTAAAAATATTTTTATATTAAAAAAATAAACGAGATCTTTCAAGTTTCTTGGGACCATAGAAAAATACTTGAGATGATATCTGAATCTAAAAATCTCAAAAGATTGTTGCACTGGCCATGGAAAGTCATTATGCTGTGCCAACCCTGTCATGGGGTTTTTTTTTTGTTAACAAATACTAAATAGCAACTTGTAAGTAAAATAAACTGTTAATGCAATGAGCTTCCAACCTTGTATCTTAAAAAACTTTCAAGCCAAATCGCCTGAAAATTATAGTAAGAAAACTAGGTTTTTCGACTTGCCTTGCCCTTTTCATAACCTGATGAGTAGAGTGAGTCAACCCTAGTTAAGGCGAGGTCCACCTCAACAGTGCCTATATTTACCCCCTAGATGAAGGTCTTAAGTCAAGTAGAAGTTTCTCATGAAATAGAAAGATGTTCAATCGTAAGTGAAAAGACTATACAGGGAATGCAGGGGGAACTATTCCATAAAAGTCAACCAAATTTGGTATGTGCTTAATCAAATAGAGGCTCATCTTAGACTAACTACACCTTCGAACCACTGGTTAAAAAAAGGTGCTAAAAATAGGTGCTCATTGAGCTAGGCTTGGGCATACATAAACTTTTAAGTGTAAGTAATAGTATCACAATTGTTTGTGACATTTATGGAAATCATAAGATGGATTTGAACCATCTATTTTCATGGTTTTTCTTATCTAAACTGTTTGTTTCTACTCAAATAGTGCATAATAATGAATTTAATTTCAGTAGTCATACATCTCACTTGTCACTAAGATAGTCCTTGATCTACAATGGTGCCAAAGGCCACAAATGGATTGGTTGTGATGAATGCCACATTAGAAGTAGAATGGCTTTCGATTTTGTACTCTATGGTTGTCTTGACAATGGATGAATTGGAACTGGAATTTATCTCTACTACAAAACGAACTCGATTCAACTGAAACTCTAACTCAAGAAATCCTCCATTGATGATCACCTCGGTCTCTTTAATGTGATTTTCATTATCAATCCTTGTAACTTTCTCTAGAAATCTAGAAATTCCTGACACAATCAAAATAAAATAATGGTTCTTAGTGGTTGCTTTTCTTTGTATTTTTTTCTTTCTTAATACAATTCATTTACCTATTAAAAAGAAATCTGAATGAGACGGGAAAAGAAAGGTTGGGGGGAGGGGGGGTTTATAAATTTGTGGGTACCAACCAGAAGATGGAAATGCTAGTTTCGGCACAGTGCCGACCTCATCGTAGTCTCTGTTAACTTCTACCTTTTAGGATGCTCACCTTGCTTGCAGGAGCCCTCACCACCGATTCCTGAAACACTTGCCCGTGCATCTTCTTTATAATTGAGAATTTCTAACTTGTAATCGAAGAAATAGAACATTTTAACCTCTCTAATTCTCCTATGGATCCGCTCCTTCTCATGATTTGATGATGGGTGTTTTGAGTTGGGCTTTGCTGGGAAAACCGTATCTATTTTTGTAGCAGTTTCATTGGATTGGATGATGCATCTTTTTGTACTTTTCAAAATTATCCTCAAGATTCCAATGTAAGAAAAAAAAAAAAGACAGTTCAATGCACGATGCTTCCACTACTATAGGGTTTGGGAGGACCTCGATGTATGCATCATAATTCCAATGTGAATTTCAAAATATGAAATTTAAACCCAGTAAAAATATATGCAATAGGAGCCGGGGAGGGGTTGGTAATGTTGTGTGAAGACATAAGTGTAGCACAAAATGACATTTGTGTTGGGTGTACGATATCTTGTATTTTGCCCCTTGCATAAGTGGGATGATTCCAAAGATGTTAAGAGGTTGATGAGGTTTGGAGGCATGTCAACTTACCTTGCATGTATAGTTTTAGGGGCCATGACAAACTACCAAATCTCTACCAAAAAAAACTAACAAATCCATGGCAGGAGCCCCTAAGAAATTTTTTCCAGGGGTATTCTGGTAAATTTTCTGTATAAGGTTTTTCTATATAATTGTAGGGTGGTTCTTTATCTATAATCAATCAAAGAGAAATGTTAGGACGAATGGTTGTAATGCTATTCTCCATTGATAGTGAGAAGATTGCATCTTACTATGTAGGCAATCTTGTCGAACCACATAAATCTTGTCTTTTTTTTCCTGCATCGTTTATAGGTTCTTGTTTCCTACATTTGCTAACCACTTTTTTGGAGGAGGATTGAGAACTGATTGTTGCTAAGGTCAAATGATTGGCCATAAGACGGCCCTTGGTCATATGGATACCGCGTCAACACACGGGCTAATGAAAAAGCTAGCGGAAGCATCAACCACATGGCGGTATGGCGGTCTTTTTACCCTTCCCCATGTCTTGGCATATAGAACACAACCAGAGACCAATTCCCCCCCCCCCCCCCCTATGTAAAGAGTCAATCTTCAAATTTAAAACTGATCTGTATAACAGAATTCATATCTTATTCTACTTAATTTTGTTTATGACATTCAATTATAGTTATTTATCTATTTTATTTATTTATTTATTTGGTTGTGGGGGGGGTTGTTAAGAATTTAGTTTAATTTACTTTTATGATTTGAAAGGATTGTTGCGGACTACTGTGGGTGTCATGGCAGTAGTATTAGAGGGTCACCCTATAATATCTTTTAGGCTATGTTTGGATTCCAAGGGAAAAAAAAAATATCAAAAAGGAAAATTTGAATTTGAGAAAGTGATAGGCACATAAATCATTATTATGTTATCATATTTTTTGTCTTATTATTATTATTATTATTATTTTACTTGACATCCAAACATAGCCATAGTGCTGATAATTTAGTAAAATGTATTTAAAGACATGCTTTTGAATTAAAACAATCATACTAAAACTAATAAACCGTTGGGTAATGTGGATGGGTGAAAATTAGAAAACACCGTTTCTATAAGGGTGGTTTAATTTTCCTGATTTTATCATGGATGGTAAAAATTCCTTGAAAAAACACTTGGTTTTTGGCATATTGGAAAACAAGCTTCTGGCTATTTCTATTACCAATGCAAAAAAAAATATTTGGTCTGAGGCAAGAAGCCCCTTGAGGTGGATAAAAACTAACCACATGACGATTAAGATAGTCTCACATTAGTTAATCAAGGGAAAACCTTCGTTCATATAAAGATTGGAGTTCTCACTCCCTCATGAAGCCTTTTAAAACCATAAGGGTGACATTAAGCCTTTTAAAACCATGAGAGCATCCCAAGCATGTTCTCTGGTCTGTCCAGCATGAAGCTTCAATGGGCCGTGCGGGACATGGGAGATACACCTTCAGGTCCCAATTTTTCCAAGCAAACAAACAGAACTAAAAAATAAGGGTGCCCAAAAATAATTACAAACCAATTTTCTGGTTCACATTTTTTTTTTTTTTTGGGGTTAGGGTGGCGGTGGGAGGGGGTACAATTATGGTTATGTGATCTTAAACATCTTAAGAATTAGAGTGATTTACATCAACCTCCTCTGTCGTTTGCCGAAATTATATAATCCCTCCAGAAAATCGAAAAATTACATTTAAACCCACAAAGTTGACACTGTTAGAGAAGTGTTTGTTTTGAGTTTTTACTAAGAAGTGTTTGTTTTGAGTTTTTACTAACGAAATTGCCCCTAACCCTTTTAAAGACTCTCCTCTCTTCTCTTTTATACCCAAAAACCATAAGGTGGAGACGAGTGGAGTGCAACGGTGGAGAGGAGGAGAGGAGCTGATATTCCGACTGGGTTTTCAGGCGATGTCTCCGACGAAGGTTGGTGGTAGTCCCTTTTCTCTCTTCTCTCTTCTCTTATAACTAATAAAAGACTTTTTTTTTAGTTTGTATTATTCCCTAAAATGAAACCTATCACTGATTTTGAGAAGTTAGGGCATCAACCGATTCATAGGAACAGCCGATTCAGGAGGGTTGCATCTGATATGTGTTTTGGTCAGATTTATTTTGATTCCTCCATTGCTGCTCCTCTTCTTCTTTCTTTGTGCAAACATCTTTGGGAATAATAGAAGAACAATGGTAAATGAACATTTTCTAAGATTTAATTTTTTTGTGATTGAACTCCATTTTAGGGGAAAAAAAAGTTAACTGAAGCATTCAAGAGAGAGATCTGCTAATACCATTGTTTTTGTTATTGCCTATTTATAACTATTTAGCAATGTTGGTAATGTATTTTGGGTGATTTACATTCTAATAATTTTACTTTACTATATTGTCATTTGGGTTTTGTAGATACATAATGTTAACAGCAAGTGTGAATGACAGCAATCGAGGTTCAGTACTGAAGAACTTGAACATTGTATGTCACTGCCAAAAAAAGGGCACTGATTAGAATTTCAGAGAATGCTAATAGCAAACACAAGCTTTCTTATTGCTGCCCCAATGCACCATGTGGTTGTGGATTATTTTCTTAGTTTGATCCTATAGAAGAACACAAAATATTGCCTCATACTAGAGACAATATCACCACAGTCACTCTACAAACATTTGTTGGTGGCCGAAGTCTTGAAGATCAACAAGTGAAGGAAGAGATACTTGCTTTAAAGAAAAGAGTGAAGGGATTAGAGAAGTCTGTTGGAACTCTTCAAATTGTAATAGTGGTGCTTGTCTTGATAATTGTTATCATGTTTGGGAGAATATGAGAAGTTGGGAAGACTATTGTATTAGTTTTATTAAGTTGTAATGACTAGCTTTAACTCTTCAACTTTCAATTCTCTTGTACTGGTTTTATTAATTTGGCCCTTCATGTTTCTGTATTTGTCTATCCCATAATTTTAAGCCAATGGACAGTATTTCCTCTAAACATATAATAATATGACAATAAGGTTGTATACAAGACATTATTATGTTTACCCATTAAACCCATTACAGAAACCATTTAAAAAAAAAAAATAGACAACATTTCGTTTGAATATGAGACATTATCACAAACCTGTTTAATTGCATCCGTAGACATATAAGCATTCAACATCATAAGCCTGTTAAAGTGCATCCATACAGTCTACCAAATAAACATCCATGTTCCAAAACCAAAATAAACATCATTGTTCCGAAACCCAAATAGATAAACAATTTGTTCCATAACACAAGTAAACATCATATTTCCATCACACAAGGAAACAAACAAATAGTTTCATAACCCAATAAACATCTCTCAATAACAACTTTCTCCCAAAAAAAAATAAAAATTGTTCCATATCTCAACTGCTCTCTCCCATCACCAACGTACATTTTTCTACTTCTTCTTAGCATATTTTCTCCTCCATTTCGAGTACTTGATAGTTTGCCGGGCTAAAGTTCTATACTGAATTGTTTGTTATGTAGGCTAAGATGTTTCTTGTGACCTTGTTAGTACTTGGGAGCTACTACCTTCATACTAAATCTCATCCCCTTGCTTTCTCTACACAAACACAGAAAGTAAATTACAAAAGTGATATTAGCCATGTAAGTTAAGTAATGATCAATTATAAATTACATATGAGGAGTCATACCTTCTTTCCTATTTTGTTCTCTTTCTTCGGTTGCTCATCACCGCAAGGACATGTTCTCCTATTGTGGCCAAGTATGTTGTAGATATCACATCTCAAACTTGAAGATTTATTCTTGGCAGGACCCTCATCGAAGTCCCTTTTTCTACTTTTTCGAGGTCTACTAGGTCTTATCTTAAGAAGTGGAGGTTGGACAATCCCAGAACTGGTATCAATCACCAAATCAGTCAATATTGGTAGTGGTCCGATGAACTCACTATATGCCTTGAGATATATGTTGACACTATAGTATGGACTACAATAAGCTTGACGTGACCCCCTATTGTGTGTGATAGCTACTGCTACATGTTTGCATGGCAACCTCGTATAGTCCCACAGCTTACAACCACATGTATTAGCTGACAAATTCACCACAACCCTACGACCATACATATCTACCACCTCAAATGAATGTGAATTGACTTGGTGCACAATGCATTCTCTTGCTTTCTATTATACCTTGTCTAAACTTGTATTCACATCCAGTGTGATTGGACCAGATACTAGATAACTGCAACCATTCTCAAACATCTTAAACATCCTATTCATTATCTTTAGCCTAATCTCATCTATGAGCACCATAATATGCTTGTCTCTCACATCTGCTATCCAATTGTTGAATGACTCAATCATGTTATTGGTTAGTTGTGGACTCTTAGTAGCAAAATCAAAGGCATGTCTTGACCAGTACTTTGTAGGATTTTCCATCATCCAATCATATGTATCATTGGATATATCCTTGATGTCTTTCATTTCTTTCTCAAATTGGATGATTGTTGTTGAAGAGGTTGCTGATCAGAAGAGCTTTTTAAGCAAGTGTCCTGAATGGCCTTTTGACTTGAAGTTCTGGTATAAATGTCTAATACATCACCTTTTGTGTGCATGTTATGGATACCTAGACGTGCCGTATTGCCTACCTGAACTTTGAACTGGTTAAACCAAACCAAACCCTAAACCAAGCAAAACCCTAAGCGAAACCAAACCCTAAACCAGACCAAACCCTAAACCAGATCAAGCCTTAAACCAGACCAAACCTAAAAACAAACCCTAAATAGAACCAAACCCTAAACTAGACCAAACCCTAAACCAGACCAAACCCTAAACAAAACCAAACCATAAATCAGACCAAATCCTAAACTAGACCAAACCCTAAACCAGACCAAACCCTAAGCCAGACCAAACCCTAAACCATACCAAACCCTAAAAAAGACCAAACCATAAACCAGACAAACCCTAAATCCTAAACCCAAACCCTAAACCAGACCAAACCCTAAACCAAACCAAACCCAAAACCAGACCAAACCCTAAACCAGACCAAACCCTAAACCAAACCAAACCCTAATCCAGAGCAAACCCTAAACCAGACCAAACCCTAAACTAGACCAAACACTAAACCATACCAAACCTTATACCAAACCAAACCCTAAACCACACCAAACCCTAAACCAGACCAAACCCTAGACCAGACCAAACCCTAGACTAGACCAAACCCTAAAACAGACCAAACCCTAAAACAGACCAAACCCTAACCCAGACCAAACCCTAAACCAGACCAAACCCTAAATCGGACCAAACCCTAAACTAAACTGAACCCTAAACCAAACTGAACCCTAAACCAAACCAAACCCTAAACTAAACCAAACCCCAAACCAGACCAAACCCTAAAACGAAACCCTAAACCAAACCAAACCAAACCCTAAACCAAACCAAACTAAACCCTAAACTAAACCAAACCAAACCCTAAACCAGACCAAACCATAAACCAAACCGAACCAAAATCAGACCACCCTAAACCAAACCCTATCCAAAATTTGTCGCCCAGCCTATGGCTATTGCCGTGGTAAGATTTCCACAGCAACCATGTAGGGCTACTATCGCCCAGCCTACGACTATTGTCGTGGCAAAATTTCCACCGCAACCACGTAGGGCTACTACCGCCCAGCCTACGGGATAGCTGCCTAGTCTACGGGCATGTTTGGAAGGCATAATAGGGTGCCACAACACTTTTGGAAGCGTATCAGAGTGATACGGGGGGAGGTGTCCGTGTAAGACCTTACATACCCTTGTAAGGCCTACACGGATGTGTAAGCCCTTACACAGATGTTTACGGGCCTTACACGCCTTTGAACCTCCTTTACAAGCTCCTACGTGGCATGCCTCATTCCTTCTATAAATAGTGACCTCGAGTCATTGTAAAAACTCCAAAAAAAAAAAAGCGAAGAACCCCTGAAGAAAAAACCCTGTTCCAGAGACCTTACAACAAAACAAGAGAGAGAGAGAGAGAAAAAAAAAAGAAGAGACGAGAGTCTGTAGAAATTCCAAGCCGAGCTTACTAAAGTTGATGGAGACCTACCCTATTATAGGAAGTCCACGTCATCCATATCAGGTTATTACGGAACTTCTATTTAAGTTCTTTCGTATTTGATTTCAGTATTTTCATTACCGCGTGAAGCCCTACCCAAATTTTCACATCTGATTCTGACCCTAGGAATATGACGCGGAAGCCCTACTCAAATTTTCACAGCTAATTCCGACCCTAGGAATATGGCGTAGAAGCCCTACCTATATTTCCATAGCTAATTCTAACCCTAGGAATACGGCATGGAAGCCCTACCCAAATTTCCAAGCTGATTCCAACAGTAGGAATACAGTACGAAAGCCCTGCCCAAATTTCCATAGCTAGTTCTGACCCTAGGAATACAGCGTGGAAGCCCTGCCCGAATTTCCTAAACTATTTCCAACCCTAGGAATATGGCGCGGAGGCCCTGCCCGAATTTCCAAAGTGGATTCCAACCTAGGTATACTGCGCAGAAGCCCTGCCCGAATTTCTAAAGCTGATTCCAACCCTAGGAATACGGCACAGAAGCCTTGCCCAAATTACCACAACTGATTCCGATTCTAGGAATATACTGTGGAAGCCCTGCTCAAATTCCCAGAAACCAGAACCCATGTTTACACCCTAGCATAGAAGCCTTGTCAACTTTCTTACCCAGGTGTCGGAAGTTTTTAATTTCTCCAAGAAAGAGAGAAGAAAATTAAATCGTTGCCCCTGAGTCAAGGAAAATTATCAGATATTTCACCGTTTCATCGGTCATTATCATGTAAATATTATATCGTAATTTGATTTGCATGTATAATACATGCCTCATCTCCGCATGTATTATTTTATGTGTCTATTGTATAAAATAATGATTTATTGTTATCATTTCATGTATTAATTTTAGCATCTGTACATTAAATGTAATCTGTTTTATCATTTTATGTGTTATTGCATATGTTCCTCACATGAAATAACGATCATAATTGTCATGTCATGGGGCATTGCTCGTAACAAAGAGGGTCAGATTTGTAACTCTTTCAGTATTTATTTAGGCATTAAAAAAATATTTCAGGCTGAGTTTGAAGTGGTTTTGGAAGGTCTGATCATGGCAAAGAGATATGGTGCGAGACAAGTGTGGGTTGAGTCAGATTCTGCTGGTGTGGTGTCTGCTGTGCAGAAGAACCAAGTCCCATGGTTTGTGCTCCAACGATGGAGAGCTATTCTCCCATATTTGAACTCTATTTCGTGGAAAATTTCTCATTGTTTTCGCGAGGCAAATGTGGTTGCAGATTAATAGGCAAGGAAGGCTTCAAAATCAGGAATAACAGAAACCTCTGTGACATTCCCAAGTCATATTATGATGGAGATCGAAAATGATGCAATGGATAGGCATAGATTCAGATTCTACTAGGGTGTTTCTTGCTTTCTCTGCTGATGGACATGCCGAAGGTGGAGAGAGCAAGTTTCTCTAGTGGTCTTGGCTGTGTTTCCTTTCTTTTTTTGTTGGTGTATTTTCCTTTTTTATTTTAATAATAGCATCTTTTAACAAAAAAAAAAAAAATACGTGTATGTAGATAAGATAATTGCATTTTCTATTATTTTATGAAGATTTTATTGTTTCATGTGGTTTTAATATAGAGCTATAGTTCATGTGATATTTTAATAATTTCCTATAATTCTTTCATGCAAGTTTCTGTATATGTGTTAGCGTTTTTTAATGTAATAAGACTTCCATGCTAGCTTAGGCTGTTAAAATTCTCGGGGGAGAATATTCAAAATCCAAGCCTTCCTTTCATAGGAATCCAACCTCCTACTCAAGCTCGATCCCTCGATCGAAATTGGCCTCTACCATAGGGTTCTAGGCCCTGAATCCTAGATGGCGACTCCAAAAAATTCATGCTTTCCCCATCCCCCCATACTCGCCAGACATGTTTGGAGACAATTCAATTCATTCACCGCTGCAAGGCAGACCAGGTGAGGGAGAAAAATAGCGGAAAGAAGAAAAAAGGTATTTTCCCATACAAGAGGTCATATGAACAATAGGTGCCTTGTTGGGTTATCGGTGTGAAGGAATGGAGACCGAATTTTGGCATGACCTGCTTATAGTTAAACAGAACTATAGCTTGTCTAAGGCCCGTATAACCTTATTAAAGATTGATAACCAATCTACCGATAATAAACAGGAACATGCGTGCCCAACATAGATCCATTCGAATTTTTTTATTTTTTATTATTAGATTTTGGTTAGAATTGTATAACATTTGAAATCCATTAAATCAGGCCTTCCCACTATTGGTCTTGGAACCAGAGAACAAAGCCCAAGCTCAAGAAAATAAAATTTTTGCTAAAAACTTTCCTTCTTAATTACCAATTAAGAAGGAAATTAAAGGTTTATCGGATCACAAAATTTTAAATAAATAAAGAAATTGAAACATAAGATTTATAGGAGGGATGATGAAGCTAAAAACCCAATAATAGTTTTTTTTTTTATTGATATGCATGCATGCTTGCCTTTTATTGGTCATATGATGAACATAGTAGCATCATACATGTAGGGAAAGACTTAGTAGGATTCTAGCATGGGTAGAAACAATGGCATCCGTAATGGAGATCACGTCCTGGCATTAACCCAATACAGTCTCCACGTCCACCATTATGCTCTTGGATGCACTTATCTTGACAATCCTGTTGATTGCAGTAATCGGGATACAATATTTCCTGACACTCCCCATTCTGCTGCGCATCTGCTTTCATCACCATTGACGATGCAACTGCAAACAACCCTCATGAAATATCAATATCAGAAAAATAAACATTTTCCAATAGTTCACCAAATCTTCAACACAAAATAATGAAGTTAAGCCTATCATTGCATCACAAATCACAGAGAGAATACTTAGAACAAACCTGAGAAGACAAGGATAGCAAGGATGAGGAAGGAGGTATAAGAAATCTTAGCCATTACTTACTAAATCTTCGACAATACTTATAAGCTAATAATTCTCACTCTGATGTTGAGTGCTTTTTTTTTTCGCTAAAGATTCATTGTATTAAGAAGAAATATAAAATGTACATCCCAATATAAAAGGAAAAAAAAAAATATCACCACCATCATACAAGAAATTGACTAAGATAAAATTTGACCAGCCCCACCTTCGGCATTGCCATCAGCAGGAAAGGCCCCCTTAAATCATAGCTTATAATTCTCACTCTGATGTTGAGTGCTTGTTGTTTCTCAGCTTATGGTGAGTGCATGGTATTTATAGAGAAACTTTTGGAGCTCCTAAGATGATTTCCTTACTTAGAATGTAGATATATGGTGGTAGGTAAATTACCCATATTTGGGTGCCTTAATTAGATTTGAATACAGAAATTAATCTTATTTTTCTAAATGGGGCGAGATCCTTCTCTACAGAGTTCATTGGATTGTCGGGAGTCACTTGGGATGTGTGCCCATAGCTGTCTATAGTGATTTCATTTCTACAACCAACTGGCAGCACGCATCCCAAGTGCCTCCAGCCATCCGATGCAAATTGAAGGAGCTGGCGCTTAGGAGATGATATTGTGATATCGTTCCAAAGATTTGAGTAGGGTGTCAATCAGTGGGTTTCGATCGGTTTTAGTTTGGTTTTGGTATGAGAATGAGTGAAACCAAAACATGAACCAATAAGGGTACGCGCACCGGTTTCATCAGTTTAGTTTTTATTTATCATATAAATATATTTAGAAGTACAAAAAAGAGGTTTTTTCTATAAATTTTGTTTTAGTATTAGTTTTTAATCTTTTTGATCCATTTTTTTAGTTCAGTTTGGTCTCGATGCAGTCCAGTTTGATTTCAATCTCACAAAGCACCAACTTGAAACATGATTCAATAAGCTCATATCGGTTTTGTTTCAGTTTCATCGATTCGAGCTGGGTTTTGATACCCCTAGATTTGAGGATATCAGATTATAATCTTTCATTTATATATATATATATATATAGGGAGAGAGAGAGAGAGAGAGAGAGAGAGAGAGTAAATATCACTCCCCTATCCTAAACTATGATGAAATATCAATTTGACCCCACACCTTTTTGAAAATATCACTCACCTCCCTTATAATTAAAGTATTTTATCTAATGACCCCAACCGTTAGAAATCATTGTTAAGTCAGCTGATTTTTTTCATAATATGCAAAATACCCCCTATTTGTGAAATGTCCAAGAGACCCTTCATTTGCTCCCCATTCTTCGCCCCTCTCTCTCTCTCTCTATATATATATATTTTTATATATAGAGGATTCTGCAATGAGAGCTACTCTAATCAGGACCGGTTCGTCACCGGTTAACGGTTCACCGAAGGGCTCTTTCTCCGGCTCAGGCGAGGATTTCGTTTACTCGTTAGTGTTCTCCGGAAAAAATAAGAAGTCGTCACTGTCATCGTCGCCGCCACTGCATTTGGAGATCAAGGACAAGAGGACTATCCGGCGTGCGATGTTGGAGGCTGACGTTTCATGTCCAATGAAGAAAATTTCCAGTAGGTTTTTTAAGTTCAGTGTCGGATCTTGCTCTTTCCGGCTAATATTCTGGAGGAGGAGGATGAGGAGGAAGAGATCTGCTATGGTGTTGTGGATCACTGTGGAATGTCATGGAACGTATTTGTGACGGAAAAATCTAACTTCGTCGATGGCAAAGGAATGAAGGTCGGCGGCGCCAGAGGTAGTACTGATCAGAAGAAAATCAGTGATTATTATAAAATTATTTTGAAATCTAACCCTGGAGATCCACTTTTGTTAAGGAATTACGATCAACACTTACATCAGGTACTGCGAATTCCAGTATTTTGATCTTAAATTGATCAAAATTTGAACTTCGATTTGAGTTTTTCTTTGCATTGATGTGTTGATTGCTCTGTTTCGATAGGTAGAGAAAGATGCAGTGAGAGTTGAAGAGTACTATGGAAGAGCAATTTAGCGAATCTAAGGAGACGGCGAAGTGTTGTCTCTATACAAGAAATTGATTTGGGAAACCCAAAGAAATGAAGACAGAGCCAACGCTTATTTCAAACAAGCCGTACAAGCGGAAAAAAATCATCTGCAATTTCGATCTCGTACAATTCCATGAAATACCACCTTCAGGGGGTGACACGTGTATTGATACTAATGCAATGGTCCAGATCTGATTTAAATGACTCTTCACTGATTTAAGGTTTTATTAGTTGTACCAGATCTGGACCATTGCATTGGTATCAAGACACGTGTCACCCTCTGAAGGTGGTATTTCACAGAATTGTACGAGATCAGAATTGCAGACGATTTCAACCCCATACAAGCTTCTTCTCCTTCTTCGTTTCAGCGACAAATTTTAGTAACCAAATGTGTTTCAGCGATAGAGGGGAAGGGGAGAAGAATGGGGAACAAATGAAGGGTCTCTTGGACATTTCACAATTAGGAGGTATTTTGGGCATTATGGAAAAAAATCAGATGACTTAACAGCGATTTCTAACAGTTGCGGTCATTAGATAGAATATTTTAGTTGTAGGGGAAGTGAGTGATATTTTAAGAAAAGTATGAGGTCAAGTTGATATTTCGCCATAGTTTAGGGGGGAGTGATATTTACTTATATATATATATATATATATATCATACTATCATATTATTATACTATTATATAAAAGCATGTATTCATGTTTCATGACTAAACTTTTTTTTCGACTACTTTGCCCTTCTTATTTATTTTAATACCTTATCTTCTCTATTATAACTTTTATTTTTCTAAAAACTCATTTCTTTTATTATCTCAAATTCTCATGCAACCTTCTGTTAAATAAAATAGAGATCTCACGCTTCTTCTCTCTCCTTCTATATATTTTTTTGGTATCATTTGTTTTCTCATTTTAATGACTAAATATTTTTCTAAAACAATAGTTTCTTTTATTATCTTAAATTCTCACCCAACCTTCTATAAAATAAAATAGAGATCTCACGTTTCTTCTCTCTCATTATATATATTTTTTTTGGTATCTTTTGTTTTCTCTTTTTAATGACTAAATAAATATTTTTCTAAAACAATAATTTCTTTTATTATCTGAAATTCTCACCCAACCTTCTATAAAATAAAATAGAGATCTCACGTTTCTTCTCTCTCAGTCTATATATTTTTTTTGGTATCTTTTGTTTTCTCTTTTTAATGACTAAATAAATATTTTTCTAAAACAATAATTTCTTTTATTATCTGAAATTCTCATGCAACCTTCTATAAAATAAAATAGAGATCTCACATTTTTTATGTCTCCTTCTATAAGAAAAATGTCCGCTTTCCTTCTCTCTCCTCCTCCTCTCTCTCTCTCTCTCTCTCTCTCTCTCTCTCTCTAATGTTTCCTTCTTTCTCTAATTTTTTCTAAAATATCTTTTATTTAATTTGGAAATTCAGTTACTCCCTCAGTCCCTTTGGACCCTAACCTTTTCTTTCTCTTAGAATAGTGTGAAGAGAAAACAGCTCATCTCTCCAACTCTTCATCACTCTCCCTTCTTTAATGGCAGCGTCGCCAGTAGGTAACTAAATTACTAACCCTCTCTCTTTTAGATTATTTTTCTCCTCTTTTTCTTAGACTGCCGATCAATCCTCAATTTCACTGCTTCCACCCTTTCTCTTCTCTTTTCCTTCTCTTTGAGGGAAACACAAGTAAAAGAAGAAGAGGAATTTAACAGGATTGCAAGGAACCCTAACTCCTATAAATAGTTACATCTCTCTCTAGCAATGGATTCCTGCAATTTTCCTCCAAGAAGGAAATCATTCCACTTTAACTCTCCTCAAAGAGGGAAATCAGGTCGTTCTTGCTCCATGGTGCTATTGAAGGTCGATGTGGAACTCACCATTGTTGGGGTAAGACCTATCTCTCTGTTTTTTCTCTATTATGAGTCTTCTTCACCTTTCCTTTACTTGTTTTTCTCTATTAGCAGATTATGAGTTATGTTTCTCTCTCGCTCACTCATTTCTTTCTCTTTTATTTTTATTTTCATTTTTTAATTTCCAGGAGAAGCTGTTTTGTTTTGAGAATTTCTCTCAGAATTCATGTCAGAATGCACTAGAATTTCTATCTCTAAACCTTAAGTCAACTCTTTTTTTTTTTTTAAGTTCTTAAGGATAATCCTTATGTTTAAAATGTGTTTCATTTGGCTGAAGTGTTCATTAATCCTTATGAAAAGTGCCATCTGGCTGAAGTGTGTTGATCAAACTGAAGGAAAATTTATGTACTGAAGTGTAGGTTTGTCGGAACTCTTTACTTAGAGGTGGATGCTAATTTTGTATTCTCTAAGTGGGAAGTTTTACTTGATCATCAACAATTGGCTTCAGGTTGCTACACTTTGCAACTTGTGTGAGGCTTCTGGATCATAGAAATAGTTGAGAAGTTGATGAAATTTAAAACATAATAATAATTCCTAAATCGTAATAAGGATCTTACCAATACACTATGAACCATTTTAATCTAAAAGAGGGGAAACGACATACCGTTCACCGTCAATGGCGTGTTATTTCTAGCGGAACTTGATGCAGCCATTGATGTCGTCCTTGCATGAATGAGCAACCTTCTTCTTCTTCTTTGAGGTAGGTTTCTCCCCTTGGTATTTTCTCAATGCACTTCTCTAATGGGTGAGATTAGTACGTTATTGTACAAGAGGGGACCTAGTCTCCTTTAATAACATAATGCCTATATCAAATATTGGGTTTCTATAATAGAACTCAATCAATGGTCAATTGGGACAAATAAAGAAAATAAATCCTACAATCTCCCACTTGAACCATTTGACAAATTTACAACAACTCAAGTTTTATTTATGAAAAATAAGTTAAAAGATTAGTTTGTTAAAATGGCAATTCTTGGATTCTGACAATTTTAGCAAAAACAACTCAATGTGGCCACTTTAACAAAATACCCTATCCATTGATCATATTCAATAATACTTTGAATGAATGAAACTATTGATAGGAACTATGGCGGTTATGCATCATTTATTAGTCGACACACTTCCTTCCACAATCACAGTATCAATAATCCCACACAAATCGGTTCTTAAGTAAGAAAACAAATAATAAATGATCCAAACAATAATATCTCATTTATATCAAATAAATGTGTACCCATAATGATAAAATAAGAAACATTCAGAAACATATTAATTCTTAATCAGACTCATGTCTGCAATAAGATTCGTGTAAAAACTTTGGCGGGCTTTTGCCTTAGTCATAATCATCATATTAATCATTATATGTACAATATAGACTCTTGTTTCTGAATTATATTTATAAAACTGTGCTAAACTCCAAAAGATTTCGCTTTATAAAAATGATTATCATTCTTGGAGTTATTCACAGTAGCAGTATTGTCTCAATATATTCTTAGCAACTCCAAATGGCATCGACAACTCGAAGTCCTAAGATAATGATAATATTACTACAGATGTGGCCTCAAAGCATGCCATGAACTTCACTTTCAAAATAAAAGCAGATAGTCAATAATGCTTCTTAAACTTCAAAGAAACTGCCTCACCATTAAGTAAAAACTCATGTCATAGACTTTCTACATCAAGGCATCATATATAATCAGAGTCTTTATATTTGATCACTTCCAAATAATCAGATTCTTTGCAGGTAAACATGCAATTCTTAGTTCCCTGAAGGTATCTTATTACCTTCAATCACATAGTTGCCTAATATGGAACTAATGTCATGACGAGTATCAAAAATATTACATACATTCTGAATGTTATATGGGCACTACCTTAAATAAATTTTATCACATTAGATTATAGATGCAATACTTGATCAATAAATCTACATATTGTATCCCCCTAAAACTTTGTCAATATAGGCTTCCTATGATGATATATCTTTAAGCCGATAACAAAAGAGGATAAACTCAAATCTTTCATTTAGAAGTTTTTGAGAGAAATAATTTCGTATTGCTCATCTAAATAAGATTATTCATATACGAAATCAGAAATATAAACATGCTCCCACTGAGTTTCAGATTTATACATCTATAAAAATGTTCTCAACAAATCTGAAGGAAATAAACGAAAATATGGTTAAACATGATATATACCACTATCAGGAAACTTGTTTAACTTTGTATATGAATTTCTTATACATGCACATTAAATTTTCATTATTCATTAAATTCTTCATATTGATTCATGTAGATTTCCTTACTTAAGTCATTATTCAAGAATATACTTTTCACATCCATTTGATGAAGCTCTGGGTCATAATAAGCCACCAACACTAAACTGATTCTAAGAGAATCATTCTTAGAAATAAGGGAGAAGATTTCATTGTAATCAATGCCCTCTTTCTCTTTTGAGTGAAATCTTTACAACTAGTTTGGCTTTATATCTTTCAATATTACCTTTCGAGTCACGATTAGTTTTAAATACATACAAGCAATCGCCTTAAAGCTCTTAGATAGCTTGAATAAGTTCTCAGACATCATTATCACTGACTGATGTCATCTCATCTTTCATGGCATCTATCCACCTTTTAAGAGAATCTACATCATAATGGCATGTGAAATTTATATCATTCTCGATTATAATATCAAACTCTAATTCTTAGAGATATACTAGACAATCATCCAGAATAGTAGATCCCTTAACTTTTAAATGTCCAACATAAATTTTGGTTGAAGAACATTCATAGTATTCTCTGTGATAACTATATCATAGAGTATTACATCTTTCATAGTTTATTCACATGATTATTTTCAATAGTCACCTATGGGACAATACTATCATGATATACAAACATCAGTAGCGAAATCTGACGTTTCTTAAATACCATGTTACATGGTTTCTCATTCTCACTAATGTTATCATCTTCTAAAAATCTAGCAGTTCATATTTACATAATTCTGGTACTATGAGTACTTTCAAAGACAGAGTAATTTGACCACTAACAATTACACATAAAATAATAATTTATGGTTTTAAAGTCAAATTTCATTTTACGAAATTCAAACAATGAAGCATTTGCGTATCATGTTACGTACTAATTTCATAAGGGTACGATTGTGTCCTCTATAATGTCAAGTGTACCATGGAGCTTTCATGAATTTTTCCACATCCTTAAAGTATTAGAAAGTAATTTGAACTAATTTTGTAGGAACCTTTTTAGCTGGGCTCTGGTTGCATATTTGAGCATATGAATTCATGAGTGAGGGGTCCGATTTTTTAGGGGCGATTTGGAAGGTGACTTTCTGCCTGATTTCTCTTCTTCTGGACGGCGGCTACGTCATGGCCGGTAGTCAAGGCCTAGCCGAGGAGGGTGGAGGTGATGAGACCGACAATGGTGAGGGATCTGTGAGGGAGGTGACTGAGAATGTGCCTCCAAATCAAGCTGCCGCTACTGATGGTGTCGCTCCAAGAAGATCATATGCAAGGGCTGTGGGGAATGCCTCATGGCCAGCGATGGACTCTCTCCCAGAACCAATCCAAGCAGGTAATATCCGAAGAATCATGATCCCCCAGTGCGACTATGAGTCAAAAAGGCAAAAATTCAGATTTGCTCTTATAGGGAGGGTTGATTTCAGATTGATCTCCCTAGATGCACTGAGACAAGAAGCAGCAGAAAAATGGAACTTGAACCAAGGAGTGGTGATGCACCCTCTTGGCAAGGGGTATGTAATTTTTCAATTCGGATGTGAGGGAGATAAGGCTGCTGTTTGGAAGAGGAGCCCTTTGAAGATCGGGGGTCAGTTAATCTGCTTCCAACACTGGAAACCAGACTTTAACATCCATGAGAAACAGGTGTGGACTAAACTGGTCTGGATCCGTTTCCCTGACCTTCCCCTAGAATATTGGCATGAGAATGTCTTGCTCTCAATAGCAAAAGCAGTTGGACAACCTGTGGCTCTGGATCGTCACACAAAGCAAGGCTTGATGGGTTTCTTTGCTAGAGTCTTGGTTGAAATCGAAAAAAATGAAACGGTGCCTCGTATTGAGGAAGTGCAGGTTGAGAGATTGGAGCCTGGAACCACAAAAATCTTTGGGTTCAGGCAAAAGGTTGTGTATGAAGATGGTTTAACTCGTTGTGGTTATTGTAAGCGGCTGGGACACAATGTGGAAGGATGCTGATTGAAGAAGCAGGAGGATGAAAAACAGGCTGCAAAAGATCACGTTGCTGTTCCGGGCGCAGTCTATGTAGAAGATGGAGTGGACTCGGCTCGAGTTATATCAACTCAGCGAGTTACAGGGAGTATACCAAACATGGAAACTGCAGCAAATCATTCTCCTTCCTTAAATGCCTCCTCATCATCAAATCAAGGTACCCCTATTTTGGAAGGCCATATTCATGTGGATTTGGATCTCATCCAAAATTCAAATTCAAAATTAAATCCTCTCTATAGGGAATGTAACGATGGGAATTTACTCCCTAATCAAAACCTTCCCTCTTTGGAGGAAGGCCATGTGGCTGGATCGGATCTAGGATCTGGATCAGGGTCAGATTCTGACCCAGATGACGAAGCTCTCTCAGAGTCCGAAGAGGAGACTCAGCAAGCTGCCTCTGACGCCCCTACCTTGGTTGCTCCTACCATGAACCCAGTGAACTCAGCTAGACCAAGTCGCCCTCGATGGAATGTGGTGACTAGGGGTAGTGGTGGTGTGGCTGGCCAACCCTCAAGAGGCGGTCATTTATCCAGAATTCTTCCCAGCCATCGTGATTCTCAGATTTCTTGCATCCCAAAGACAGAAATTACAAATGGGCATGTGGCTTTCAGGAAGTAGGGGTGGTTGATCGTGCCCTTCTTGCTAAGGAAAAATCTGATACTGATATTTCTAAAGGAGGGAAGAAGGGTAAGAAGAAGGTTGGTCAGATGAATAAATCTGACAAGGTCCAAAATTAAATCCTTTCTCCATGAAGATTTTATTTTGGAATATTAGAGGTGTGCGGAAGGCGGCTGGTATTAGAGCCTTGAAGATGATCCTACAGGAGCACTCTCCTGAGTTTGTATGTTTGGCTGAGCCGATGGTGAAGGGGTCGGATTTTCCTTCTTTGTTATTTAATAAAATGGGGTACTCTGGAGATTTAATTCACAATGATTGGGTGGACAAGGTTTCCGAATCTCTAGCTTATGTGGAGACAAGGTTCTTCTCGTCCCTCAGTTGTTTCTCTATCTGACCAACAATTATCAGTCACAGTGGATTGGTTGGGTTGCTCTGTGGGATTGACCTTTGTTCATGCAAATTGTTTTAAGGTTAATCGCGAGAGCTCTGGACTGACCTGGGTTTGGTGATTAACCCAAATACCCCATGGTCGGTCATAGGGGACTTTAATGCTACTCTTCTTTCAAATGAAAAAAGGAGGCCAGGAAGATTTAATGCTAGCTCGGCGGCAGAGTTTCAAGGAATGGTGGACATGTGTGCTTTGGTTCAAGCTCCTTCACAGGGGAAGAAGTTCACGTAGACTAACAATCGTCGTAGAGGAAATGTTGTAGTTGTTCTGGATCGAAGCTTTTGTAATGGGAATTGGTTGGAGGTGTTCAGGAATATTAATCAAATTGTTTTGCAAAGAACTGCCTCAGACCATACCCCTGTTTTGGTGGTCTCAGATGCCATTCCTAAACCAGGTAATATTCCTTTTAGATTCAATAATTTTTGGATGGAAAATGTGAATTTTGAGGATATTATCAGGGAGGTGTGGAATAAGGAGGTGTCAGGGAACCCCATTTTGGTGCTTTCTCAGAAGCTAAAGTAGGTAAAAATTTTTATTAAGAGCTGGGCCAGGAATAATTTCCCTAATGTTGATGAAGAAGTAAAGAAAGCTTCAAAAAATCTGGATTTAATTCAGGAAGAAATTGAGGCAACAGGGATGACAGATGATCTATTTGACAGAGAGGCAGACGCGAAGACATATCTCTTGAAAGCAACTCAAATGCAAGACTGTTTTTGGTCTCAAAAGGCCAAACAGTGGTGGATGAAAGAGGGGGACAGAAATTCAAAATTATTCCACCTCTCTGTACAAATGAGACGGTTGCGAAATCAAATTCGTACCTTGAAGAACATAAATGGTGAGTGGATTAGTGACCAGCAGAGGTTGTCATCTTACATTTCTGAATATTATGAAGCCTTCCATAGTGACGCTTAGAATACTCCACATCATGATTTATTGAATTGTATCCCCAAGGAGATTAATGAGGCAGATGCATTGGGTTTAGAGACTATACCCTCTTTGGAAGAAATAAATAACTCTGTTTGGGAGGTGGATCCAGACAGTTCTCCTGGGCCTGATGGATTTCACGGGAAATTCTTTAGAAGAGTTTGGCATATAGTGGAAGCGGACTTCTGCAGGGCTGTGAGGCACTTCTTCAGAACGGGGTTTCTTCCTAAGGGTGTGAACAACTGTTTCCTTACTCTAATTCCGAAGGTGCAGGGAGCTGTGACCCTGGACAAGTTTAGGTCGATCTCTATGGGGAATTTCTTTTGTAAGGCGCTATCAAAAATTATGGTAAATAGAGTTTCGGCGCTGCTTCCCAGGCTGATCTCAGAGGAACAAGGTGCATTTCAGAAGGGGAAAATTATTTCTGAGAATATCAGCCTTGCCTCAGAATTGGCAAATCTGATGTATACTGCAGTCAGGGGAGGAGGTATGGGGATCAAAATTGATGTTCAGAAAGCATACGACTCGCTTTCTTGGGATTTCCTTTTTAAAGTCCTGAAAAAGTTTGGTTTCTCTCAGAAGTGGATATCTTGGATTCATGAAATCCTTGTCTCTACTAGGATTTCGGTCTTAGTAAATGGGGGACCGGTGGGCTTCTTCCCTGTGGGTCGTGGTCTTTGCCAAGGTGACCCTCTATCTCCCTTTCTCTTTATTCTGGCAGAAGAAGTGCTCTGTAGAGGGTTAAGAAGTATGGTCGCAGAAGGTGCTCTTAAATCCCTGCCCGGGCCAAGAGGTGTGCTCACTCCATCCCACCTTCTCTTTGCGGACAACATTTTTATTTTCATGAACGCATCGGCAAAATATGTAAGAAATCTTTACTCTTTCTTAGATAAATATCAGGCATTCTCTGGTCTTTAATCTAGATAAAAGCAAGATTTTCTTTGGGAAGGTGGCCCCTCACAGAAAACAGTTCATTAGTGAGTTTTGGGTATTTAGATATCCAAATTCCCTACAAAATATCTTGGGGTGGAAATCTTCAAGGGAAGAGTCACAAAATCCCATTTGTTACCTCTGCTAGATAAGATCAAATGTAGACTTGCAGCTTGGAAAGGTAAATTGCTCTCAATGGCAAGCCGTATTGAACTTGTTCGTTCAGTTATATCGAGCATTCCTATGCATAATTTTGCAGTCTATTTGTGGCCTCAGGCATCAATTAAAACTATAGAAACATGGATGAGGAATTTCATTTGGTCTGGCCAAATGGAGGTTTAGAAAAAAATCACTGTTAAATGGGAGGACTGTTGCAAGCCAAAGAAGGAGGGAGGTCTGGGTATTTGGAAGTTACGAGATGTTAACAAAGCTTGTCTATGTAAATTATTATGGAAAATAAAGCATGAGGATTCTACAATGAGTCAATTTTTCAGAGCAAGGTTTACTACTAGCAACGGTGATCTCAGGAGCTACAAGTCTTCATCTATTTGGCAGGGTCTAAAAAGGGTGTGGGATTTTGTAACAAAAATGGAGATCTGGATAGCAGGAAATGGCGTCAAGATCAGCTTCTGGAAGGATCGTTGGTTAGAAAATTCCTCATTGGCGGAATCCTCTAATCTGGACTTAGAAGCACTTACTTCGAGGCAGTTGCGGGTGGCGGATTTCATTAGGAATGGTGAGTGGTGCTTCCCAAATGTTTCTTCATCTTTCTTGTCTGAATCATTTGAGAAGGCGAAGAGAATATCCCTAACGAATTTAGATGATGTATGCCACTGGAAATTATCCTCGTTTGGTGCCTTCTCTTTGGCCTCGGCGTGGGAGGAGATAAGAAGCAAAAAGGCACCTGTTTCTTGGTTTTCCATCCTCTGGAAAGCTCTTTTACAGCCACGGCAGGCAGTATTTGGATGGAGGTTAGCCCATGGTAGACTCCCTACAGATGACCAAGTGTGCAAAAAGGGGATTGCAATGCCTTTGAGATGTGGGTTATGTGAAAAGGCAGAAGAGTCTAGTTCCCACCTTTTTATTCACTGTGAGTATATCTAGGCCCTGTGGAATATGTTCTGTGATCTATTTGGTGTTAGATGGCAACACTTCACAAGAATGGAAGATTTATTTAGCTGGTGGGAACGCAAAGCAAAATCCATTACATTCTCAAGACTATAGCTTAGTGGCGTGGTGTTAATTCCTTATGCAGTTTGGATGGAGAGGAATATGAGAATCCACGAGGGTACCTATTGGCATCACAGGCAGCGTTTTTCTATGATTAAAGGTGAGATAGGTATGATTTCGACAGTGCACCTTGGGAAAAACTTGTCCGTAGCTGATTTGATGTGTGCCAGGAGAGTGGGAATTCCCCGGGTACTTGGCAAGCAAAGAGGAATTTTTGAAGTTCGATGGTGTCTCCCCCCTCAGAACTGGATTAAGCTAAATACTGATGGGTGCTTGCTAGGGAATCCTGGAAAGGCTGGAGCTGGTGGTGTGTTTAGAAATTACAAGGGCGAACCTTTGCTGAATTTCAGAAATTTTGTTGGTATAAAATCTAACTTTGAAGCTGAATTCTTAGCTCTCATTATCGGCCTTGAACATGCAAAAAACTCTTGTATCCAAAACCTTTGGATCGAGTGTGATTCTGCTACTGTGGTGTTCTCATTCTCCAAAGGGCTGGTTCCATGGTTTATTCAGCAAAGATGGAGGGGCGTTCTCTCTTATTTGGGTTCAATTTCTTGGAAAGTCACTCATTGCTACCGCGAAGCAAATGTGGTAGCCGATTTCTTAGCGAAAACAACAGCAAGATTTGAATCAAATTCCCCTGTCGAAACCTGGCCCCTTCTCACCTCTAGGGAGCTGGAATTGGATGCGGCCCAATGGCCAAGATTCCGATTCACTTAGTTATTTGTTTTTAAAAGTTTTTGTTAGACTTAGGTCTGAGGTCCTCTCCTGCTGATGGCAATGCCGAAGGTGGGGTTGATTTTATTTCCTTCGTCTAAGTATTGTTGAGTGTATCATTCTTCTTATATATTCTTTCTTTTTTTTTTAATCCAATTGATCTTTAGCGAAAAAAAAAAAGTGTACCAGAAATTATGTATCGAGGAGTTATACCCTTCATCTTAAAGAATCGGAAAAATACAATAATACTTATGACAGTTACTATATTTTACTTAGATTGCTTATCTTTAATGTAATCTAAGCAAATAATGAAATTAGTGAAGTCAAGACTTGACATTATTCTTTCATTCATTAATCTTTCTTTTCTAGATCTAGATATATGACCTAAGCATTTATGTCATAAAGGCGAGGATTCAACATTGTTGGATCCATCTTATACAAACTAAAATGAGAGTTTCTAAAAGAAAAATATAATCCAAAATAATTTTATAAAGACCACTATATAAATATCTAGTATAAACTAGATTATTATCTTTATAAACATTAACAACTGTACTCACCAAATTAAAGTTGTACATTTCAGAGTCAAGTCTAGATAAGTTTAGAACATATAGAGTATTCATAAAGTTTACTTAGAATCCATTATCAATAATGAGTCTATGAGTATCAATTGCTCAAACGCTAGCATCTATCAGGTTTTCACTAGATTTTACTTCACATTCTTTTAAATTCAACTAGACTTTACTCCCACATTCATTTTGAATTCAATATCATGAGGTATCCTTACATGGAAGATTAACAATAATACCCTAGTGAATTTTTTAATCCTGAGATTAGTTAATATTGATTTGAAAACATGCAAGGATTTATATTATTACCCTTCTTTTCAAACTAATCCTTATCTAATAGTCTTTCTGGAAGTATCACTTCCCATTATCAGATTTAAAATCCTTTTGGAAGATCCAGTATCTTTTTAGGTGTAATTTTTTATATTTTAATGTATAGAGAATCATTCATTTTTTATCTTGCTTCAATCTCAATTCCTTTTGGACACACATTCTTAGGATTTAATCTAAGTTCTACTTTCGTTTACATTATGGTAGATCTTAAAGGGTCCAAACTTTCAAGGAAATAAATTTAACATAATCTAAGCAATGAATGATTTATTATAGGGAACATAGTAGATAGAACTCTTATTAAAGAGAAGTAAATAACACATGTCTATCATAATGTTAGGTTTTGAATTTTAACAGTAATAAAGCAACCTATTGCATCATTACAATCTATCCTTCGGGATCAAAATAGTAACATGCAAGTGGCTCACTTCACAGGTGTTGAAAGACACCTATAGGTAATCTCCTTAGGGAAAAATTATTTAAAGCATTAAAATGATCAAGAAATATATACATTTAGATACTCAAATTCTATTTTGATCTCTAGGCTTTTAAATATATAGTAACTCAATCATTCAAGAATGTATATATCATTGTAATGATGATGTGCTTTAACAATTTCTCAAATGCGTAAACATGGTCCCAACCTAGAGATAGGTTACTTATTTAAACACATTAAGGGACTAAGGCTATTGACATTTTATTTTGAAGGTCATTTTCATTCTAATGGTTGCAAGAGTACATCTTGGTCTACAATTGGTTAAATGACCCACATCTCTCTGCTGATAGATATCAGAATTGCACATGCTCAAAAAACATTTGAAACTTTTGATGTCCTGGGCTCTCTGGTGAAGCTGATCCTGTTATGGAACAGCTAAACAGGATCAGCTTCTGGGATTTTTAACCAGACATTTTGTAACTGGTAACTTTTGGTGTACGAAAGCAGGTAGGAGGCAAGAGATCATTGACTATCTGAGCATCCAGAGGAAGCTGAATTCTTCCTCTGGATTTTGATGTTGTTTTGTGGATCATTATCAATTCCTTGTTGTTTTGGGGGATTTTGGGACTTCCACTATTGATTTTGATTATTTTGTATGTTGATTTATATGAGGTAAAGTGAGCTGGTGTTAGCTTTTTCTAGATTTTGGGAGAAAGGCATATTTCTATCTTTGCCTGTGACACCTTAACCTTTTATGGAACTGAATTAAATTAATTGGTTCTTATGGTTCTAATTTGGAGCTTCTTCTATTATTTATTGTGCTTTTTGCTTGCTTTTTAGGTCAACGAATTAGATGGGGTGTTGATCCATTTATTTATGGATACTTCTGCAATTCCCTTTAAAAGAAAAAACTCAGTTGAAGTAATGTTTGAATTGGTAAAGAGTGGCTGCTAAACAAATCCAATATATTTGTTTCATATATTTATACCAACTAAAGCAATAGTTAATAGTACTGTTTAGGCATTCACGTTTGTCATATTAGTACATCCTCTATGTTTCTAAAAGTGAACTACTGGGAAGATCCTTAAAAGTCGTAATAAACAAGATATTATTTGGAAACCACACTTTTTGTTTTCCTGAAAGTTTTGCTGGAAGATTGGTTGAATGTCATTTGGATATTGTTTTCCCCTTTTTGTAGCCTCTTGATTTTGTTTAATGTAAGAGGTAACAGACTCAGATATGTGGCTTGCTTCAAATTCATAACATGCATGGTGTTGGTATTGCTTATGTAAATACCACTTCAACCAGTCTGAGGTACTTCTCTTGATGAAACTTAAATTTTTTTTTCTATTATGAATGACAAAACACATGTTTAGTACTTTATTTTCTCTAACTTAAGTAATCTAACATGTTTGTGAAATCACTAGAATGCTTCTTAAGCCTTAACCATGAAACACTAGAGCAAAACATGTGTTGTTTATCGTATTGGCAGAAAAGCTTATGTTTTGTTAGCTATGAAATATTATATTTCAGTTTGGATTCCTTCCTCTTTCTTTGTTCACAGTTTTTATTATTTAAATATGAGTCTTTAGCTCAATTGGTAGATTACTTGTGGTGTGAGAAATGGTTCTATACCTCAAGAGGATGGTGATTTGAAACCAACAAATCCCTCATCTATGCTTCCATTTTAACCTCATTGGTATTGTCATGGTTAGATCTAGGTTTTTATTACTCTCTCCACAATCTTCCCCTCTCCAACTTTTTTTTTTATATATCAAACTCACCCTTTTTTCAAATCCTTTGTCTTTCACCCTAAACATATGGCTACACGTGCAGTTTTTACCAGTGTATATATATATATAAAAGCATCAAGTGACAAATCTTTGACTATATTATATATCACCAATTTAAGAAAAGAAAATAAAAAAAAAGAATGGAAAGAAGAGATAATGAAGAAGAAAGAAAAATTTTTATTATATTTTTATAATACTTACATGCATTTTAAAAATTAATTTCTTTGTTTGCTCTCTCTCTCTCTCTCTCTCTCTCTCTCTCACACACACACATACTTTCACACGATTTTGCCTCTTCTTCTTTTATTTTTTTTTTAATATTATATATTATTTTATCCACTTTCTTTTTTTCTTTTCTTTTTTTAACTAAAACTCTTTCATTCATTTTCTTACTAAAATTCTTTCTCACTTTCCTTTTTTTTCCCTAAAACTCTTTCTCTCCCTCCTACTCTCACACGATTTTGCCCATTCTTCCTTTTCTTCTTCTTCTTTATTTTATTTTTATTTTTTAGTATCATATATTAATTTTATCCACATTTTTTTTTTAACTAGAACTCTTTCTTTACTTTTCTTACTAAAACTCTTTCTCTCTCTCCTTTTTTTCCCTAAAACTTGTTTCTCTCCCTTCCACTCACATGATTTTGCCCATTCTTTCTTTTTTTTCAAATACCATATATTAATTTCATCCAATTTTTTTTTTTTTTAACCAAAAACTCTTCTCTCCCTCCCCACTCTTACACGTCTCCATACCTCTATCTTTTTTTTTTTTTTTTTTCTCTCACTCTCATACTTCTTCCTTCATCTCTCTCTCTCTTTTCCTCTCTTTTATGGTATACTTTTTTCCATTAATTGCTCCCTCAATCTTTTTTTTTTTGGTAATTTATTCCTCCATCTTCCTTACCTCAATATATATATATATATATATTTCTCAGTATATGATATATATCTTTCTAAATTCTCTCCCCTCAATTGTTTTGTGATTAATTCCTTGAACCAGAAAAACTCCTACTATTTTATTTTCAATTCGATCTCTCTCTCTCGCTCTCGAGTTTCGATTGAAACTAAAAATCACCTAACCAACAATCATAGAAAAATACTTATTATTAGAGGGTTAATAGGCCAGAGAAGTGTAATAGGACAAACCCTTATTAACAAAACACCTTTTTTTTTTGGGTAAAGGTCCAAAAATTTTATTGAGAAGAAAGAAAAAAGAAAAACAAGATTACAATGATTTAAAATCCCCCACATTCAGCATTGCCATCAGCGAGGGAAAAAAATCTAATCATAACTGAAATGAAATCTAGGTCTTGCATTAGCATCATTAGCAAGCTTACAATTGATGCTAGGTGGAAAAGAAATATTTAAAGAGGAATCTCCAGATTTTGCCACCGTTCTAGCTAAAAAGTCCGCCACTCCATTTCCTTCTCGAAAGTAGTGTGAAATCTTCTACGATATAGACGCTAAGAAATCCTGTCATGTTATCCAATCCTGCTGAGCATACCAAGGAATTGATCGAGCTTGAATTGCCATGACAACTGCTGCCGACTCAGATTCAATCCAAAGAGATTCAACCTTCAATTCCTTAGCCAATATGATTCCTTCAAGGAGAGCACTGGATTCTGAAAAATAATTCATCTGAATTCCCAAAAATTTCTGAAATGATCTCACACAGAAACCCCTATGATCTCTTAGCACACCACCTGCACCAGCTTGACCTGATTAATAAAACACCTTATTTTTAGTATGGACTGTGATTTGAACTCTTTAACTTCATAAATATCTATCTTTTATAATTTGTATGGATTACGATTTAAATTGCCACTTGAATGGTGCAGTATTTCCACGTGTAAGGCTAGAACCATGTAAGAATTCTATTAAGTTATGTCTTATCTTCATCATCATAATCACCCACTTCAATTTCTAGATTAATTGTATACATTTTCTTTATTATCATCTTCATAATTATCCACTTTAATTTCTAGAGAGATGAACTTTTTTTTTTTTTGCTAGAAATGATTTCATTAAAAATCAAGAAAGAAAAATAACACAACCAGCAAACCCAACAATAAAACAAGCACCACACACCCTCCCTATCTTCCCACCTTTGGCATTGCCATCAGCAGGAAGATAGGAGAAGCACTAATGAAATCTAAAATGTGGTCTACCATCTGAATCTCTAGTAAGAAGATCCCCAATGTGAGATGGGAACACCAAATCAACATTCGAAACTCTAGTCTTAGCTGCATCTCTGGCTAGGAAATCAGCAACAAAATTTCCTTCTCTATAGTTGTGAGATATTTTCCAACAAATACTTCTCAGATATGGCTGGAGATATATCCATCTTTGCAGAGCAAACCATGGAATATTCCTTTGTTAGATCATAGTAACAACAGCACTCGAATCTGATTCCACCCATAAGTACTGGATATCCATATCCCTGGCTCACATCAACCCTTTCATCAGACCCTCACCTTCAGCTTTAAAGATTCCTGTCACTTCCATGAATTTTTTATATGAGCCCAGGACTCTTCCAAAATGGTTGTGGAAAATTCCTCCTACACAAGCACATCCAAAATTCCCTAGAGAGTTCCCATCGAAATTTAATTTAACCCAATTAAGAGGAGGCTTACACCAATACACCTGCAAAGTGCCTCTATGTCCAGCAAGCTGAATAACCAATCCTAAACGTCTGCAGCACATCAAATCTGCCAAGGTAAATAAACTTATACAAAATGTAGATTGCAAGTAATGCAGTGTTATAATGATTCTTGTGTAAGCAATAGATACATGTACAAAGCACCCACATAAGCATTTAAGCATGTTTTGGATACTTAAAAAAAAAAAAAGTATGTTTTGGCTATCTGTTGTAGTTATTTATTTATTTTTTCTTTCGGTTGATATTAATGTATGTCTCGTAAGGAGGTCTAGTGGGTATTCCGTTTCTCTCAATATTCAAATCGTTATCCCATTGGAAGAGCAAGAGAATATGGAAAGGAATATTCCAGCTGATATTGCAAAAGATACGGTTGTTGAAGGAGATAACGCTTCAAGTGAATATGGGTCGGATACGGATGGTGGAGTGAGTATCGGGTCAATGGACAGGTCAGATGAGGGTTTGGAGGTTGCTTAGGAGTTGGCGCAGCATGACTCCACCATGGACATCGAGCTTGTCACTAGTACCCTTCTTGAGGGTGAGCGTGACGGACAAGGGGTTGAAGGGACCAGACTGGCCATGAGGGAAGGAATGGGAAATAAAAATGCACCTCACTCGGGGAATGGAAGAGGGGGCCATTCACAGGTTCATCCCTGGGTCGATCAAGGCTCTCTTTGCGGGAATGGGAGTGATCAACCAGTTTAGTGGTATGAGAATGTTATTTCTTCCTTTAATCCATTACAATTGACTGATGGTACGATGGTGGTGAACCATAATGAAGTGGATGTGATCGATAGGGCTCTCTACGAGAGAGAGGCAATACAGGGTGAGCAAGGGAGACAGGGAAAAGGTAAACAAGTGGCCAATATGGGGCAGACTTTGCGAAAGTCTGGTCATACTGCTCTAACAAAAAATTGTAAATGAAAGCCCTCTATTGGAATATTAGAGGGATGAAGAATGCAGCTGTGAGGCTGGCTTTGAGAAATATTTTAAGGGAGAAATCACCGGACATCCTGTGTATTGCTGAACAATGGTGGCAGCTGAGGATTTTCCTAAGATGTTTTTTAATAAGCTGGGTTTTGACTCAGACTTGATTCACAATGAAAGAGAGGGCAGTGTCCCAAATTTATGGCTTGTGTGGTGTCGAGGGATAGGGAGACCTATGAGTATCGCATCCTCTGAGCAGTTTATTTTCATGTCTATTACATGGTTACAGGATAGAATTGTTATATCTGTGGTGCATGCGAAATGTCTAAGAGCCAACTGAAGGGGGCTTTGGGCAGATTTGGCTACTGCTCATCCTGGGATTAATGTCCCTTGGATGGTAATAGGCGACTTTAATGCCATGCTTCTCTTTACTGAAAAGAGGCGGCCTGGGTCTTTCAGTCAAGGATCTGCAGCCGACTTTAGAGCTATAGTGGATACATGTTCGTTGATCCAAGTTCCATCCCAGGGGTGGAAATTCACTTGGTCCAACAATAGGAGGCGAGGAAATGTGGTTGCGGTGTTGGAAGGAGCTTCTGAAAGTCGGCCGCAGATCCCAGACTTGGAGTAGCAGTTGTGCACCATTGGTGATACGTGAAGGATGTTGAGCATAATATTTAAGAAATATGAGATACCTCAAACATAAAATTTCAGAGTTTGGATCAGGTCCTAGTATGAGAAGTCGAGAACCATTCTCATAAGGTGTCTGATCCACACTTAGAATCCATTCAATGTGAAAGCTTGATGTAAAAAGAGAGAGATTGAATGGATTCCATGTGTGGATCAGAACCATACAAGAACGATTCTCATACGAGGACCTAATTCAAACTCAAAATTTCAATCCTTAGATACCCTAGGTGTGGTTTCTCTAAATGTTTAGGTATAACGATTTGACTCTTTTCCCAAATGATATTGCTTGATTATTTTAAGGGAGAAAGAACGCAATAGGTCTAGCATTCCCCGCACCCAATTCTTGATTTAAGGGGTTGCGAAAAGATATCACTGTCACCTTGAAAACAGGGATTATGTCTGAGAGTGGAGAACTCAGACATTATTATTATTATTATTATTATTATTATTATTATTATTATTATTATTATTATTATTATTATTATTATTATTATTATTATTATTATTATTATTATTATTATTATTATTATTATTATTATTATTATTATTATTATTATTATTACTATTATTATTATTATTACTATTATTATTATTATTACTATTATTATTATTATTATTATTATTATTATTATTATTATTATTATTATTATTATTATTATTATTATTATTATTATTATTATTATTATTATTATTATCATTATTATTATTATCAATTATTATTATTATTATTATTATTATTATTATTACTATTATTATTATTATTATTATTATTATTATTATTATTATTATTATTATTATTATTATTATTATTATTATTATTATTATTATTATTATTATTATTATTATTATTATTATTATTATTATTATTATTATTATTATTATTATTATTATTATTATTATTATTATTACTATTATTATTATTACTATTATTATTATTATTATTTATTATTATTATTATTATTATTATTATTATTATTATTATTATTATTATTATTATTATTATTATTATTATTTTAAGTTTTATAATAGTGAATTAATGATTCCCTTGGGGACATTTTCTTTCATAATAGTTCATGCACCCATAAATATATAACAAATATTGTGAGCTCCCAAACGTGGGAACAAAACTAACCCAAGAATCCTCTCACACTCAAGTATAGAATTTGGATATATATTTCTTCATATAAACAAAACCATCGAGGGAGGGAGGGAATAAGCCAACACACTAAGCAATCGTTTGAATAAGATATCAAACCCTTCTTTCTCGTTATAAAACCAACCCACTTTGGTTGTGATGTGATTATTGGCTTTTAGCATTTTGGCTGCTGACAGTATGCCAATACCGGAGGTTATCACTGACAACCAAGATGGTAACAAACCCCCTCTATTGCATGTGTTTGTTTGAAAACTAATTATGAGTATTGGCATTGGTGATTGATATAGGAGTTACAAGAACGATGATACAAGAAATCCCAACTCATTTCACTGTTAAAATTGAAGCGTTTTCACTGCTCTCCAAGGCTTCAATAGAGAGATATGAAACCAGTGAATTTGAAGCGGGAGGCTACAATGGTAATACCCCAATTGCTTCCACTTTTTTGTTTTACGGGTAGTTAGGAACATTGGTCTATTCACATCTGATGTGGGATTATTAATTTCACATTTTGCATGGACCCTAACATATGTATAGACATTGGAATCTTAAAAATGGGATCTCGCAAAATTAGTCATAGGAGATATAGCAGCCTTTAATAATACTTCCTTGCCTGCATGTGATAAACAAGATTGTTTCCACCCTTGTAGCTTCTTACGAGATCTTTCCTTCACTTCCTGAAATAAATCTTTCTTAGAAGCTCCAAACTCCTTCGGCAGCTGAAGATACTTGGTAGGACCATCTCCATATTGCACCTTGAGAACTCTAGAAAACCATCTCTTGAACTTTGAATGGGTATTTGGGCTAAAGGTCATACTAGACTTTTGCAAGTTTATGGCTTGACCTGAGGCTTTACAATGAGTGTCCAAACAACTCTTAAGAGCATTAATCTCATGCAAATTGACCTTAGAGAAGAGGAGGCCCTTGCCTCTATGGCGCACCCGTATACCATGTAAAGAACCACTTCCCATTGCCTGATTGATAATTGATGTCAATGCTTTGGAGCAGAGAATGAAAATTGCAGGAGACATTGGATCTCCTTGACGGATGCCCTGTGAAGGAGAAATATTACCCTTAACATTACCATTAATAAGTAAAGAATAAGAGACTGATCTAATACAGGCCATTTCTAGATCCACGCAATAACTCTGAAACCCCATACACAAAAGCATAGCTTCAATAAACCTCCACTCTAACCTGTCATATGCCTTGTGCATATCAAGTTTGAGAGCAAGAAAACTATCCTTCCCCTTCTTCTGCTTCTTGATATAATGAAATACTTCCTGAGCTATCATTATATTATCAGAAATAAGCCGAGATGGGATGAAAGCTGACTAGGAAGGGCCAATAATATGATGCAAGATACCATGGAGCCTCTTTGCAATTAACTTAGTAATGATCTTAAAAACCACATTACATAGACTTATGGGTCTGAATTGGTCAACTGAATCTGGTTATGCCACTTTTGGGATCAGACAAACATAGGTTCTATTAAGATCATGTGGAATTTGGCATGTATTGAAAATTTCAGCAACATAGGAAAATATATCTTCCTTAACCAAATTCCAATATCGTTGGAAAAAAAATGGGTGGAAACCATCGGGTCCAGGGGACTTTAAGGGTGCCATATCAAATAAAGCTAAACGAACCTCTTCCAAAGTTGGTGGTTTGCAAAGAGAATCATTCATATTATCATTCACCATAGGAGTAACAGCCTCAAGAACATGATCCAGTGCAATATCATCAATAGGTTCTGAAGTAAAAATATTTTGATAAAATAGATGATATATCAAAGACAGAAGAAGTCCATTGACCTGTTGGAAGTTTCAACTTCAGAATCCAATTCGCCTTTGAAGTGTAGAGATATGAAAAAAGGAGGTGTTTTTATCGCCACCTTGCAACCAGTCTTTTCTAGGCTTTTGTCTCCACATTTCTTCTTCCCATAGAAACTCCTCATCCAAATCCTGTTGAATTTCAGCCTCACGTTGTTGCGAGAACTGAGAAGCTGGTAGGCTTTGGATGTGTTCCAGTGTGTTTGGAGAGACTTGATATTCTTCTGAATAATCCTAAATACCTCTTTATTCCACTTTTTATAGACCACCTGACATTGTTGAAGCTTACCCATAATTCTTTCTATTGCAGATCCTGCCGGATAAATTGACCATCCTTTATTGTAGTATTCTGACATTCAACATGACGCAACCACATCGACTCAAATCTAAAAGGTCGGCACCCCATGGATTTTCCACCAACTGTATCAAGAAAAATAGGGTTATGATCCGAGCCTACTGCTGGCTTAACAAAGACACAACCATCTGGGTATGCTTGGCGTCACTCTGGATTGGAAAGAGCTCGATCCAATCGCACCCTAATGTTTTCTGTCCCCTTCTGTTTATTATTCCATGTGAATAATGGACCATGAAACCCTAAATCCATAAAATTGCAAGAATTTAGGAAAGCTCTAAAAGCATCAGTATCCCTAGCACCTGATTGTACACCTCCAGTCTTCTCTTGCCATGTCAAATATGAATTAAAATCCCCTAGACAAGCCCAATTCCCTTGTCTTCTGCAACCTATAGTAGAGATATTATTCCAAACATGTTGTTTTTGATGCTTTAAAGGATCACCATAGACACATGTAAGGAAAAAAGGTGGATCAGCAGCTGATGTTATTTGAACATCAATAAAACGGGAATTGGATGATAGAACGTTCACTGAAATTGAGGTAGTCTATAATAGTGCCAAGCCACCTGATCTACCTTGTGGATCAACAGTAAACTGAGACAAATACTTCCCTCTTCTACATATCTTTTCAATAGTTGTTTTACTGCTCTTGGTCTCCATCAGATAAACCATATCAGGCTGTATCAGGCTGTAGGGTACGAAGGAGATATTGTAAGGAACGCCTTGTCAAGGGTCTCCCCAACCCTTGACAGTTCCACCCCAGGATTTTCATTGCTTCCCGTGGTGCTGTTCCCCAGCCACCACAGGGTTCACCCCTAAAAAAAGGAGAGAAATTAGTATCCTGTTCAGTATGAACCATGACAATATCATCTTGAGAGTCCCTTTCATTCTGTCATTCTCGGTCTCTTTGGAGATTGTGTAGGACAAATTAGCATCTGTGGGTCATGAGGGGACTGACCACTATGATCCGCTGTGGGATTTTCACTAGGCAAATGAGTTCCAGACGATGATAAAGAGCAGCCAGATAAATGGGGAAGGAGTACAGTAAGGGCACTAGATAATTCAGGTGTTTGTGGTAGTGTTTGGAAGAGGGAAATTAGCTAGTTGAGAAAGAGAATCAAATGCAGGAGGGTGACTCTATAGAAACCTTTGCTTTTCAAACAAAAACATTTTTAGTTGAAGAATAGAATATATTTTTTCTTTATTAGAAATATGGCAAAACCTCATCATACTAACAAGTAGCAAGTGTTGAAATCAAATTTACTTCCTAGAAAGAGTAGAAAGAGAAGAAAACTATGATAAAAAACCAACTAAGAAAATTCTTTTTAGAAAAGCACAAAACCAAAAGGAAACTCAGGTAGGAGTGGCCAACCACCTATTAAGACATTCCATAATTAATTCAAGGAGTTTTTGCTGGTTGGTTCAAGAGAACCGGGATCCCCGAGGAACCATATTAATAATCCCAAAGGCCACAATCATAACCCACGTATCATAAGACACTGATCTAGATGCAGAATTTGACACCTTAGGGAGATCCTTTCGACGGTGATGATTAGGGCCCAGTTGACTCCCATAGCAATCGTGTGGTGAAAATGATCATTTTACCTTTGACCTAATTTTGATACCCAAACCTTCCCAAATTGATCCAAGACTCCTAGTATAGCCTTATTTAACTATTTTTAGCCTATGCGTAAGATTTCACCCAAATTCAGCCCCATTCACAGAAATGACCATTTTTCTCTTAGTGTTGTCTCGTTATCCGTACCTTACTGATTTAAGATAAAACTTCTAGGGTAGCCTCATTTTGCTATTTTGAGCATGCATAATTTTGTTCAAATCCAGTGATGTATGGTTTTCATCTAATATAAAAATTAACATTTTGTCGTTTGGTATTATTTTAATATCCAAACTATCCTAATTTGACCCAAAATTGTTAAAATGGTCTTATCTACCTATTTATACAAGAGGTACAACAATAGATGATCATTTTATACATAGGCACTCCTTATTACAATGAAACTCTCCAAAGATAATGTTTTTAAGTAAGAAATATATATATATATATATATATTCACTAGGATTCTACCAAAGAAAACTTCACACCACATGTTATATGGTAACCAGGATTATTATCACATGTGATATAGAGATAAGATCTCACTTAAACACATGAAGGTGGTGTAGACCTTAGGCACACGGTTATTTCACCCTCTAAGTTGGAGAGGTGAGTAGCCGAATCTTCGACTTATTAAGAACTCAAATCGGCCAGTAGAGATTGGATTTGTCAATATGCCAGGAAGTTGGTCCTTCATAGAGATGAACTGGAGTGATAGTTGATGATTAGCAACACGCTCACCAACAAAGTGAAAATCAATCTCCATGTATTTGTTACAATCGTGGAACATGGGTTAGCTGCAAATAGGTAGCCACAATGTTATCACACCATAGTAAAGGAGGACTAGAGAGTGAAACACCTAGTTCACTGAACAAAGATTTAGCCAGATCAGTTCTTTCACTGCATTTTCCAAGGCCTTATACTCAGACTCAGTAGAAGATCAAGCCACTGTCTTTTATTTGCTGAAGGTCCATGAGATGAGATTAGGACTAAGAAACACAGCATACCCCATGTAGACTTCCTATCATCACTATTAGCAGCCCAGTCTGTATATGTGAATGCTTGCAATTGGAGATTAGATGAACGCTTAAGTAAGAGACCATATTTACAAGAATGCTTTAGATACAGAATGATATGCTTGACCAATTGCCATTTTTCTTCAGTGGTGTGTGCATGAACTGGCACTCCTTGTTAACAGTAAAACTTACACCTTGGAAAGTAAGGGTTACATACTGCAATGCCCCTACAATAGAGCGGTAACGAGTAGAATCAGCAATGAGCACAACCCTGTGGCAGATGGTTTCATAGTGATAGCCATGGGGATTTTAATAGCATTGCAATGCACCATGCCTACTTGCTAGAGAAGATTATTGATGTAAAGGGTTGAGATAATAGTAGCTCATTGGGTTGGTAAATAGCTTCTATACCAAGGAAGAAATGAAGATCACTAATGTCTTTAAAGAAAAATTCATTGCCAAGATGCTTGAGAAGAGAGGTGACCTGTGCCTCAAAATTACTCGTAACCAGAATATTATCAACAAAAATTGAAACATATGTAGTATGCGAACCTATGTTGGAGATGAACAATGAAGGATCGATTTTTTTAGACTAGGAAGCCAAACCGAACCAAATACTGGCACCTGTTTGGGACCATACAGAGAACGATGGAGGCGGCGCATTGAATCAGGATGTGTGGGGTCTTCAATCCTATAAACTGAACCATGAATACCTCCTTGGTTAACATTCCATGGAGAAATGCATTATGGATGTCCTGTTGACGAATGGGCCTGCCAAGAGAAGTAGTGAGAACTAGAATGGCATGAATGGTTATAAGTTTAACCACAGGGCTGAAGGTTTTTGTGTAATGTAATCTATGTTGGTGGAAATCCTTTGCAATCAGGCTCTCTTTATAGCGCTCAATGGAACCATCACCCTTTCTTTTGATTCTGTAAACCCACTTGTAGCCAACAAGGTTCATTAAATGAGAGCAAGAACCAAAGTCTACATACCATTGCAAATCAAGGAATTGAACTCGTCTACTATAGCCATATGCCATTTAGGGGATTAGATTCCTGAGTGAAACAATATGATTCAGGGGGTAGTGGTGGCGGAGAGGGCATTGGGGTAGGGGCGTAAGGTCATGGGGTGAAGGTGAGTGTGTTGCAACAGAAGGTGGTCACTAGTTGGAGACTACTATGGGGAGGAAGAGGAAGGGAGGTGGTTGTAGAGGTCAGACAAAGGACAGGTTTGAAGAGGAGTGTGGTGAAGGCAGTAGGGGAGAACCGATGGGTGGCAAGTACAGGTGGCGGGGGACAGTGGTGAGGGAGGCGGAGTAAAGGAAGGAGAAGGTACCGTAGGTGGTGGTGGTTGGGTGGGTGGTATGCGGGTTGGGATGGAGGCCTAGGGAAGTGACGATGGTGATGATGGTGGTGCAAGGGACACAGTAGGAGTGGAAAAGGGTAAAACATCTTCATCAAAGTACATGTGTGGAGAGTGATGTACAAAATGGTAGTGGTATCTAAACATCTACACCCAATCTGAGAAAGACTATAATCCAATAATACGCAGGAAGTAGACCCGAAATCCATTTTATGGGAACTATAGGGACGGAGGTAAGGGAAGTAGAGACACCCGAAGACTATAAGGAAGGTATAGTCATAAGCCTTGTCGTGCACAAGTTGAAAAGGGGAAATACGATTCGAGACTTTGGACAACATTCAATTGATCCTATAGACAGCCGTATCAAACCATAATGCGAGTACCCTTTTGGACCAGACCCATTGTGGCGGCCAAAAGATGATATCTCCTTCCCTTTTTTGAGGGGGGAAAGGACTTGCATCCCATCCTCTTTCCTCTCTTTCTCTTTCATGAGGGAGCGGTGTATCGTGTGTGCTTTGCTTGCGGGCCCCGCACCACCATACCACCGCTCCGAGATATATGGAGGCCTGTTTTGTAAGAGTGTAAAGTTCGTCATTCGAGACGGGGATTTGATGACGATCCAATAAAGGATCAAGATTATGCAAAAGGGGTTTGGAGTCGCCACCTAGGACCCAGGGGTGGGCCCAATTCCAAAAAAAGGCTAGAAATTTGGTCTGGTCCAGAGATTTAGGATAAGTGTCAGGTAACAGAATTGGGAAGGTGTTAGGCATTCAATCTACCTGGTTTAACCGGTCTTCCTACTAGATGCTTAAGAACGAACAGTTTCCATGATTATTCCTATTCCACATGCATGGCTAGTTATCACACATCTGTACATTGATTGAATTTAAATGATTATATATACTAAAACAATGTCAATATAAAGTCTAGATTATGCTAATTTGGGTAAGAAATTATACCTGAGCTTGACCCCTATTTCGGGTCAAGAGGGGTGGATCCCTTGGTCGATGCTAGTACAAACTGGTTTCTGGATTCTCCTAGCTCAGGGAAAGATGGTCTTAACCTCCAACTTCCTTTCTTGAGAGATGCTAACTGTGATGATATTCGGACAGAGTTTTGGCTAGGAAAGATTTCTTTCGGATTTGAATAAGGACAAAGCTTCGGTTAGGGAAGGCTATTTTTGGATTTGGATTTGGACAGGGCTTCGGTTAGGAAGGCTATTTTTGGGCTTAAGATGAAGTGGCACTTTGATAGAGCTTCCGCTAGGGACATGCTATGGGAGGGCTAGGCTGAGGTGGCACTCCGGTAGAGCTTCCGCTGAGAATGGCTATTTTTGAAAAGATTTCAGGGGCACACGGGCAGAGCTTTCGCTAGAAACAACTATTTTTGGAAAGAAATAGATTGATTTAAAAATGGATTGAAGATCCCCAAAGCCTCGAAGAACACTTTGAAAATCCAAACAGAACTCCGGATCTTGACAAAGACTCTTCATAGACCCGAAGAACCTCAAGGGGGGAGGGATTTCTACTTTTGGTAAAAACCGAGAACACTCAAAGGAGGGAAGCTAAAAAAATACTATTTTGGTAAAAAATGGATTGAACTATATTGAAAATCTTTAAAGTCCTGAAGAACACTTCAAAGATTCGAAAATTGACGAAGATCACTCTAAAGACCCGAAGAAACTCAAAGGGGAAGGGGAGGAGGAGAAAGGGCAGAGCTTCTCTCTCTAAGGGTGGTTGTGGGGTTGTGATGTTGGTGTGTCAAACCAAAAGGAGGGGGGTATTTATAGGATTCTTAAACCAATGGGGCGAGAAAGGAGAATTTCCTAGCCAATGGGGGCAAAAAGTGGGTTTTTCGGACTAATGGCAGGAAAGTATGAAAATTTGGACCAATGGGAGAGAAGGGGATTTTCTTGGGCCAATGGGGGAAAAGGTAAATTTTTCAGGCCAATAATGTAAAAAGATTCTTTTTTGGGCCAATGGAAGGTTGCAGTGTAGGATACGCTAACGAGGTAGTGTATATGCACGAATCTCTTCACCCACTGGGTCAGTGGAACACAAATCCCGACCATTAATGGAGGCACATGATGCTGGGTCGAGGTGCATGGGGCATGACAGGCATGAGTGCACAGGGCTGGCAGGCAATGTGCATGGGAGTGCAGGCAATGGAGCATAGGTGTGCCAATAGTGGTGCATAGGTGTGCAGGCAGTGGCGTATGGGTGTGAGGGCAAGGGCACCAGGAATGCACGCGGAGGAGCACAGGCATGGGTGTGGGGGTATATAGGACTACACACGGGGGTGCGTAGGCATACACGCGGGGGTGTGCCTGGGGTTGTGCTACTGGTTGGCTGGCAAGCACGCAGCAGCACGCACATAGGAAATGTGATTTTTTGGGGACGATTATGGGATCCGAAAGTCCCATTTTGACATACCATATATCATCAGAATTGTATTTCCATGTACTATCCATCCATACGGTCATCTTAACCGGATTCCTCTGTATATAAAAAGTCAAAATTGGACCCTCTTCCCTCTCATGCTGTTTTTTGGAATTTTCGGGTAGGTGGAGAATTTTGGGGTATTTGGGTAGGTGGGGAATGTTTCCAGGTTTCCAGCAGGTTGGCCAGAGTGCACGGGAAAATGTGATTTTTTGGGGACAATTGCAGGAGATCCGACGGCCTGATTTTGACGTACCATATATCATTAGAATTGTATTTCCGAGTACTATCCATCCGTATAGTCATCTTGACTGATTCCTTCATATATAAAAATTCAAAATTGGATCATATTTTCTCTCGCATGGGGTTTTCGAGGTTTTCATGTAGGGGATGTTTTCTGGTTTTCTTAGTCAATCATCACCTCTGTTGATCGAAATCTAGAAGTCGCGTCCAATATCCACATTTCATCATACCCAGGGGAGGGTGACAAAATTGGGTGTCTACAGAATGCCCTTCTTTGGCCGAGGCCTATGCTAATAGTCGAAGGGTAAAGAAAAGAACTACCACATTTTTTCACCCGGAGCATGTACTATTTTCATCTTGCTCATCAACGACAGAGTTAAAAATGCAATAGGTAATATCTCTTAACTACTTTGAAGTTTAGGGCTTACTTGAGCTGTCGATTGTAGGAAAGAAATTCACTTTTCTTCCAATTCTGCAAAAGATGTTAGTACTTGATTTTTGGATTTTCTTTAGCTGGGCGGGTTCCAACATGTGCTAGTTTAGGGAATTTGGTCTCTAGGCGGGTTCTTTTGAACCGGTCTGGACTATTTGGCCTTTCAGGCAGGTTCTTTCAAACTGATCTAGGCTATTTGCTCTTCCAGGCGGGTTCTTTCAAACCAAGCTGGGCTATCTGGTCTTCTCGGCGAGTTCTTTCGAACCGGTCTGAGCCATCTAGTCTTCCAAGCTAGTTTTTTCTAACCGAGCTAGGCTATCTGGTCTTCCAAGCAGGTTCTTTCGAACTGGGTTGGGTTATCTGGTCTTCTAGGCAGGTTCTTTCGGATTGGGCTATGCTATCTGGTCTTTCAAGTGGGTTCTTTCGAACTGGGTTGGGCTATCTAGTCTTCCAAGAGGGTTCTTTCGAACCGGTCTGGGTTATCTGGTACTTTCAATTATAAGAAAGAATTTCGCTACTCTTTCAACCCTGTAAAATACATTAATAATTGATTCTTTATTTTTGACCTTTGATTCTTTGATTCTTCTTTGGATTTTTAATCTTTTGGACTTTTGAATTGGAATCTTGAATTTTGACCTTTGATTTTTGGATTTTCTATCTTTGATTCTTCTTTGAATTTTTAATCTTTTGGACTTTTGAAATGAAATCTTGAATTTTGACCTTTGAAATAGACTTTTGAATTGGAATCTTGAATTTTGACCTTTGAATTTGGACTTTTGAATTGGAATCTTGAATTTGACCTTTGATTTTTGGATTTTAGATCTTTGATTCTTTGATTCTTCTTTGGATTTTTAATCTTTTGGACTTTTGAAATGAAATCTTGAATTCTGACATTTGAAATAGAATCTTGAATTTGGATTTTTGAATTGGAATCTTGATTTGGATTTGATTTGAATTTTGCCTTTCACATGAGTTTTACTTTCCATTTGAATTTGACTTTCACCTTTCACATGAATGTGATGTAAATTTTACCTACCACATGAAATTTGATTTGGGTTTTGTATTTTGTGGTAAGAATTTTTGAGCTATGCCTTGGAATTGGATTTTTTTTTTCCTTTTTTTCTTTTTCTTTTGATCTTGGATTCTTGACTTGATTCTTTTTTTCTTTTTTTTTTTTTATTTTGATTTGAACTTGGAAATTTGAAATTTGATTTGAATTTGATTTTTGAATTTTTTTTTTTGAATTGATTTTTTGAGCTTTTGATTTTGGATTTTGATTTTTGCATCTTGATTTGCATTTTGGATTTTGATTCTTGATTTAAAATTTTTCCCTTTGACTTTTTTTTTTATTTTTTGAATTTTAATTTGATTTTATTTTATCTTTGATTTTCTTTTATTATTACTCCTTGCTTTGACGATCTTTTGTGCTTCCCAAGATGGGTGGATTGCTTCCCTGAGGGTACAAAATGCTGACCAGGCCGCCCAGATTGAGGACCTCACAGCACAGCTAGCGAGTTTGCGGTCAGCAAATGATACTGTTACGTCTAGTAACTTGATGATTTCCGTAAGTAGGTCCGAGTATGGCACAGATGAGGATGGTGATCCTTAGAGATCTATTCCTATTGTTCCTGTAAAACACAAATGTTGTTTTTTTCTTTTTCTTTTTCCCTCCTCATGTTCATTTTTTTTGTTTTTACCTTTTGTATGGCCAAACTTGGCTCTTTATTTTGGAATGAAAACTTATCCTTTTTTTTTTTTTTTTAACTTCATGAGTTTGAATTTTAAGGCACGATTAATTCCACAACTCAAGTCTTCATTAGAATAATCGGGATGACGCTAAAATCTAAACATCACCTCATTCTATTACCAAGTGAATTACATGGGAGGGAAACAACTTTCCTACTATAGACAAGATAGGTAAGTAACAAGGTGGGGAGACAACTCTTGGGATGGGTGGAAGTTCACTAACTCCTCTGAGTCCATTGCCTCGAGCCCATTTGTCGACTGATGTACATAGGCAAATAAAAGGACGTGTGAGTTAATCCCATCAACCTGACGTAGTTGTAGCTAGGGGTCTTCATCAGAAAATCTTCTTGCGGCGTTTCTGGGCATTTTCATACACTGTCCTTTGTAGTTCTAACTTGTAGGTACTATTTCCAATTATCAATGAGTTTGAATTCTGGAGCTGCCCTCCTTTCTTGGTAACCAAGAGCCCTGAGTTGACCTCCATTTGATGGCTTGTTTTCAGCTTATCAAGTAGCCGGACTTAAAAAATGGCGTGACTTCCTCGATAATAATCGAGTCCAAACCTGTGGCTATGGCTCATGTCATCAAATCATTTGAATGTCTCTACAAGGACTGTGGGAATGATATCTCTTCCTTTCTTCAATTGCTTTATCACTTCTATCAAGACAGTTGGTGCACCACGTCCCGGAGTTCGAAGACCATAGCGAGCTATTATGCACAATAGATAAGCATCTTGTGACCTTTGTTGATGGATTTCTCCTAGTGGTAGGTATTGAATGAAGCTCCTAGTCACCTTAAGAATGTCAATCTTTCCATAGCTAACGAATTGCTTCATTTCCTCTTTTTCCCATCCGAAAAAAGTCTTGAATCTCTTCTGAATGATCTTTCTTCAAATATGGTTGAATCAACTTGCCCTTAGGTGGAGATAGCATATAAATTCAAAATTCCTCGAGAGTTAGACAGATCTCCACCAACCCAAACTGAAATATATGAAAATCGGCATCCTAATGCTGAGGCATCTGATGTAGCTCAATACACCCAATTCAGCTGAGCATTGACATATTCATGGATTCTAGCAATCCTGGTGCCACTATGCTTATGTCCAAGGTCCATTTCCTCAATGTCTCATCCAAGGAGCTCATGACTTATCCTGTAATTATCATAAGTAAAGAGAAGATGTGGTGATTTTTCAAAGCATTACTCATTAACTACTGACACAACCAAACCTTTACCATTGTTGCATCAAGTTCATTTTTTTTTTTTTACTAATCAAGGATGGGGGATAAACTGGTCTTGAAAAACAGGTGTTGGGTGTTTTTTTTTTTTTTAGGGATAGAATCCTGGAAAAGAATTTGATGGACCATAGGTGAATGCTAGATACCTAATGGCATCGCACAAATGGTGATTCTTGGGGGATAGAATTCTGAATAAGAATTGATAGACCAATAGGCGAATGACAGATACCTAATGGCCTTGCATACCACATGGTGATTCTTAGGGGACACAAACTATGATGATCTTTTCAGATACCTTGATTATTAATTTAGGAACCAATTTATTGCCTTGAAGTTGTTGAGACTGCACTTGCACATGTCAAGTTGCCTACGTATTCCTTGAGAGGAATCAGGTCTAGTATAGTTTGGCCCATTCGCCCTATCAGACATAGTATCTCTTGAGTTGATCCATGTTGACCAGCCCGGGTGTTTCTTCGTCGTCGTGGTCTATGAGTTTCATAGCCTTTCCTGGTAAAATCTCTTTGACAGTGAAGGGGCCACTCCAGTTGGGCATGAATTTACCTCTTGGGTCATGGATTGGGGCTCTTTATTCTTGAAGAACAAGTTCACCCTCTTCCATGTGACGGAGCCTCATATTCTTGTTAAAGGCCCTTGTCATTCTCAGTTGATATTTCTTCAGATTATCCATGGCTTTCATACGCCTTTTGTCGAGAAAGTTGAGCTCGTCATGTCTAGCCTTCACCCATTCTCCTTCAGATAACTGACTATTGAGAAGCACCCTTAGGGATGGTACTAGAATTTTCATAGGAAGAACTGCCTCGACCCCGTATATTAAAGAAAAAGAGGTTGCCCCTGTCAAGGATCGTACAGAAGTTCGATATACCCATAAAGCAAGTGGTAATTTGTCTGCCCAATCCTTGTGTATTTCAGCCATTTTCTGTAGGATCACCTTGATGTTCTTGTTAGCTTCTTCTACTGCCGTATTGGTCTGTCGCCTATAAGTGGTAGAGCGATGCCTTTTGATACTGAACTTTGTGCAGATTTCATCAGTTTTACCCCAGAAATGGGATCCCTGATCTAATATCAACTCTTGAGGCACTCCATATTGGCAAATGATGTTTTCTTATATAAATCTTGCAACCTTAGCAGATGTGAGTACTGCATAAGATTAAGATTCTACCCACTTGGTAAAATAATCGATAGTTACCAAGATGAATTCATGACCATTGGATGCTTTAGGGTTGACCCTCCCGATGATGTCAATGCCCCAAGTGAAAAATGGCCAAGGAGAACTAAGTGAATGCAGCTCCGTTGGTGGGATATGTATGATATTAGCAAATATCTGACACTTGTGGCATTTCTTGACAAAGTCCACACAATCCGCTTCCATTGTGTTCTAGTAATATCCCAGCCTGAGAATCTTCTTAGATAACATCTTCGTATTCATATGGGGTCGTAGGATCTTTTGTACAACAAATCTTCCTAAAGGATAAACTAGGTGGCATATCTTCTCATAAATTTCTTTTCTTTTTTAGTTTCTTCAACTAGGTACTTCCTTTCCCTGATGAAATCCACTATGTGAGCGAACCAAGACCGACCATCTGTAGTGAGGGAGTTCACAGAATTCTGATAAATTGGCCTGCTTCTTTGTTCCACTAGGAATGGTCGAACCCTAGCCATAGGGTTGTATTCTACCATGGAGGCCAAGGTTGTAAGCGCTCAGTAAACCTATTATTATCTCTCTGGAAGTATTCGAATGAGATCTTCTCAAAGTGTTCAACCACCTCTTCTAGATGTTCTTGATATGTCTTCAACTTTTCATCTCTAATCTTCCACTTTCCCTGTGTTTGAAAAATGACAATGGATGAATCTCCATAGACCTTAATCCTTTTCATTCCAATAGTCTGGGCCGTTTCTAGTCCCAAAGCACAAGCTTCATATTCAGCAGTGTTGTTGGTACAGAAGAAATCGAGGCAGAATGATGAAGGCAAATAAAGGCAGTCGGGAGTGATAAGAAATATTTCCGCACCACACCCCTTTTGATTAGCTACTCCATCAAAGAATAATTGCCATTCATTAGCTGTGTCTTCTTCCCCTATTCCTACGATTTCTTCATCGGGAAAGGCATCATCCAAAGAACTTCCATCCTTTATAGGGTGGGTAGCCAAATGATCGGCTATAGCTTGCCCCTTGATAGATTTTTGGGTACATAGGTGATATCAAACTCTGATAGTAAAAGTAACCAACGGGCCATCCTTCCTGTTAGGGCTGGTTTCTCAAAGAGGTATTTGATGAGATCCATCCTTGAGATCAAGTGCACTGGATAGAAAATCATGTAGTGTCACAACCTTTTCATTGTCCATATCAACGCAGTACAAGTTCTTTCCAAAGATGTGTACCGTGTCTCATACTCTAGGAATTTCTTGCTGAGGTAATATATGGCATGCTCTATCCCCTTTCTGTCTCTTGTTGTGCTAGCAATAAGCCTGTGGAATATTCTTCCACTGATGAGTACAACAGAAGTGGCTCTCCTTCCACTGGTGGTGTCAATATTGGTGGATTCATGAGGTATCCTTTGATCTTATTAAAAGCTCATTGGCATTGGTCATTCCATTCCGTGGGCTGATCCTTCTTCAGTAGCTTGAAAATTGGTTCACATATTGTAGTCAACTGAGCTTTGAATCTGCTGATATACTGGATGTGACAAAAAAATCCTCGTATTTGCTTCTCAGTCTAAGGTATGGACATCTCTTGAATTGCCTTGATCTTGATAGGGTCAAATTTAATGCTTCTTTCACTCACCATGAAACCCAACAATTTTCCTGCTATTGCCCTGAATACACACTTCTGAGGATTCAACATTAACTGATACTTCTTGATTTTTTCAAAGAATCGCCTTAGTGCGGGAATATGCCCTTACTAATCTTTTGACTTCACTATCATGCCATCCACATAAACTTCCACATCTTTGTTCATCATATCATGCAATATTGCCTTGGATGCTCTTTGATAAGTTGCCCCAGCATTCTTTAGCCCAAAAGGCATCACCTTATAACAGTAGGTTCCCCATGGGGTGGTGAAGGCTGTCTTCTCACAATCCTCTAGGTGCATGTTTATTTGGTTGTACCCCAAGAATCCATCTATAAATGATAACAAGGCATGTCCTGCTGTGTTATCCACCAATACATCAATATGGGGTAATGGGAAGTCATATTTATGGCTTACCTTGTTAAGATCCTGGAAGTCCACACACATTTAGACTTTGCCATCTTTCTTCGGCACTGGTACAATGTTGGCCAACCATTGGAGGTATTTTACCACTTGTAAAAATCCTGCATTCCACTGCTTCATAACTTCTTCTCTAATCTTTTCACTCCATTCTAGCCGCATTCTTCAGAGCTTCTGCTTTACTGATTTTACCGTTAGGTCGGCAATCGATGTTGCACATTGTTGGGATTGATACCAGGCATATCCTCATAAGACCAAGCAAAGACCTCGACGAATTCCTTTAGAAGACTAATTATCTATTCTGCTTCTTTGTCGTCAAAGGTGGCGTCAATTTTTACCTCTCAAAGGCATTGGTCGGTTCCGAGATTAATAACCTGAGTATCCTCACGGATAGGTTGGGCTTTCTTTGGTTTGCATTGTTTTATTAAATCTTGATATTTATTAAGATCATCATCAGAAAAAGGAGGCAAGTTATATTCAGAAAAAAAAAATTTATTCATGAAAGAAAGAGTAATAGACTCGATATACATGAACTATGGGCTCTCCTCGAGATGAGAGGCTGACATGAAATCATAAACAATATACTCGACTACAGACTTGATAACTGGCTTGATGCTTTTATCAGTAGTATTTAGGTTGGTTGACTCAATAGCACGAGTAAACTTGAAGTCTTCTCCAATGCTAGTCTAATTCAGGAGCGGTTTATTGGCTCGATGGATGAGGAGATGTGGCAAAGGGCCTTCTTCCCCTTCTGAGAAAGTCGCTGCCACTTCTTAAATGGTGCAATGGTTCTTCTGGATAGGTATCTTCTTCTTCACAAATACCAAGTGATCAACCTCATGCTCTCGGAAGCCAAACTTCATAAGAGGTGAAGATTGGTGGAGACTGTTCAATCCTCTTTCTATAAAGTCTATCTTTTCAAGCCTATTGAGGATGTCATCCCAGTGCCTTGATCACATTTTTGACCACCTTCATGGACCTTCCCATTGCAGTTGATTCAGGTACAGTACATACAAACCATCATTCTTTGTGCTCTTCTTTGCTTTGCATATGCACTTCTTCCTCTAAAAGGACGAAACTTGAGAGGGAGCAAATGTAGCTTTTCAAATCAGTGGGAAGCTGTAGACTCCAGGTGAGGCTTATCTTCTTTTCCCATTCTCTTTTCAAGAGGATTCAAGGACTTGGTGCTTCTTTTGATTGGATCAATGTTGTAAGGTTACTAGATGAAGACCCATTCTCAATCAGTGCAATTTCTACTATCTCGGTGATGCAACTGTCTTGATCATTTTCTTTGACTAGCATTTGTTGTTGTTCTACCTCATGAGTCACCAAGTCGAACTCATCTTGGAAGAATACTTCAAATCTTGGCTCCACATTTTCACAGAAAGGGAAATCCTCTCCTTCCCTTACAAAATATCTATTGAGAGTAGGGTAGTAAGAGACAGAGATTTTTCTAGCCATCCTCAATACTTTTTACCCCTTGGTGGTCAGAGGAGTGTACCTGAGACCACTCTTTCCTTTGTTTATTGCCAGATTAGGCTGCTTTGGAACTTTTTAATGATATTTTCCTAGTCCCATGCCAGGAAAATATCGTATATTCTTCATCATCTGATTCACTAGCGGACTCTAGATGGCCTCATAGTTAGCCGGGATTTCCTCCTTTGAAACTTCTTTAGCATTGGCTGCACAAGTTGGTTCTAATTTAAAACCACTTAGTTGAACTTCTTGGTCTTGTTCTTCTCCATTTTTAATATTGGCTAAGGTATTAAACACCTCAGGATCTCCGGCTACCATAATTACCTTTTCTTCATGAATAAACTTTATCTTTTGATGGAGGCTAGAGGACATTGCCTTCGCATGATGCAACCAAGGCCTTCCTAAGAGCATATTAAAAGATTCCAATATATCGATGACTTGAAAATCAATATCAAACTTCACCGGGCCAATCTTTACAGTAAGGGTGAGGATGCCAAGGATTTTTCTCTTGATAATGTTAGATGCCCGTATGGTTTGGGTAGTCGGCCTCATTTCTTCCAAGTTGATGCCAATACTCTTTTCCGATCTCAAGGGTAGAACACTCAAGGTGGACCCATTGTCAACGAAAACCTGGGGAGCCACCTTGTCAAGACATTCTACAGTGATGTGGAGAGCTTTGTTGTGCTGGGCTCCTTTGGAGAGCTCCGAATCTAAGAACATCAAGGATTGTATCGCATATTTTGCCCCTACTATGTGTGCAAGATGTGCTAGATTTATCTCAATTGGCACCTGCACATTAGTAAGAGACTTTAGAACTACTTCACGGTGTGTGGGGGATGCCATCAACAATCCTCAAATTGAGATATTAGCCTGGGACTTCATGAGTTAAGCCAAGACTACGTTCTCTGGTTCTTTCTTCAAGCTGCTAGTTCCTGCCGCATTGGCCCTTGACTGTTCTACTGCTAAGGCCTTGCCCTTGTAGTCTCTTCCACTTCTATTCTCCATCACATTGATAGGTTTCTTCACAATGATATCTATGTGATAGCAATCTTCATCATCACTGTTTGTTATGGTAATTATCCCTACCATTGGATCATCTTCTTTCTCATATTCCTCTTCACTACTTGGGGTAGGAGGTCGAGGTCTTCCACAAATGTCCACAGCCTTGGCTCGCACCTTCTTCTCTGCATTAGAAAGCCGTGCAACTACTGTATCTATCATTTCTGTAAGTGTTGAATGTCTCCTTGCTTTTTCAAGGAACATCAACTGCTCGGTGTAGCATTGTTCACTGGTGGCTACTTCACCTAACAATTGATCAATCTCATCAGCTTCGAGTTTGATGTCAATCAAACGATTATAAATATAAGTCATGTGCTCTGCTATATGGTTTGGTTCTCATTCCAAAGTGATCTCATATCCTTCACTATCTTCTGAATCAGAAGCTGGATCTTCCCCTTCTATGTGAATTGAGAGTGTTGACTGAATAACATCTGTGGGATCAACCATTGGGTCATCCCCGCCGATTGCATACACAGAATATCCTCCCGTATCCCTAGGTGAGCAGTACCCTGATTCATCATCATCGTCATTATGCCAAGGCCCCTGGTAATTATCCCAGTATGGATACTCATCATCACCTTGAGAACTAGAGCCATCTCCATCATTCTCTTCTTCATTGATTTCCCCTTTTCTTGATTCCTCATCTAATTCATCCTCTTCTGTGTCACTCCCTATATGGATAGGGAGGTGTACTCTTTAGTCTTACCAATGCCGTTACTGCTCTGAGAAGATCATCTGTGACTTCTTCAATCATCTCTGGGTTCCCTTTTGAGGATACAATGGGCTGAATTAGGGAAGTGGGATCACCCTCTTGACCTTCTTCTAAAGTATTCACTGATCCTGTTGATGAGGTCATCTTCGAGGAGTCTGATAGTGCAAGTATATCCTTCCAATTGTACCCGTCCATCTATCCTTCTTTTGGCTTGTACACCGAATCTTGAGAATGGGATTGGTATGAGGGTGATGAGGGATATGAGCTGGGGTGGTATAAAGGTGATGTAATGTGGGAGGTAAGATATGAAGATTGGGGGTGATAAGATGAGAAAATTCCTTCTCCTTGATAATGTGGTGAAGGTTGGTAATATGGTGGAGGTTGGTAATATGGTGGTGGTTGGTAATCTGGTGAAGGTTGGTAATCTGGTGAAGGTTGAAGGTATGGTGTGGTGGATTCTTCTGTTGATGAGGATGGATGAACCGAGGGTGACCGATCTTATGACCATTCTTTTGACAATTCCTTCCTTTGGGGAATCCTCATGGCTCTGGCTCTTTGACTCATAAGTCTCCTGTAAGCGCGGGTATTCATGTGATTCTTTCGAGCTCGGGTTTCAATGAGTTGGGTGGGATCACTCTCTGTTGCTTCTTCATCCAGATTGTTCACATGATTGAGGAGTGGATTGGTGTTGACATTGGGAGGTTGCTTGACCTTAACTTCAATGGTCTCATTGTCTACCAAATCCTAGATAGCATGTTGTAGACATAAACATCTTTCAATATTGTGCCCCTTCTAAGTGTGGTAAGCACAATATTCATGATCCCTATACCAAGCTGGAGGAGGGTTGCTGATCACTCTTAGAGCCACTTTCCTTAGCAATCCTTGTTTCTTTAGCTTTTTATACACTACTGTCACGAGCATTCCCAAATCAGTAAACTGCCTTCTTGGATAAGGAGCCTTCTGGGAGGGTGCATCTACTTATATCACAAATGGTTGTGAAGGAGTGATAGAAGAAACTGACTATTGGACCTTACCTACCACATTGGTTTTGGGACCCTTTCCCCATCCAAATCTAGTGTGCTTGTCTGCATCCTGGGAGGATCCTTGATATTGGGCTTCTCTCATAATTCTATTTTCCACAGTGTGCCGGTGGCTATTAGGGTATCAAAAGTCTGTAGATGTTGGTAGTAGAGGACATCATAATAAGTCTTTGATAAATTCTCAATCAACATCTCCACTTGCTCTGCTTCTAAAGGTCGATCTACCATCTTGGTGGCCTTATCCCTAAACCTCATCAAGAAGGCGGTGAATGCTTATCTAGGCTGTTGTCTCAACATCTCAAGCTCTCAACGTTTCACATCCACTTTGGTATTGTACGAATACTGCTTGGTAAAGGCTTTCACCACTGTTGTCCAATTTTGAGTTTGGGCGGTCCTAACTGCGTAAGCCATCTCAGTGCAGGTCCTAATAGGGTTAACATGAAGGCTTGCCCCATCTAGTTGTCCTCAAGTTTCCATGACCTGGCGATGCTGAGAAAGACTTTGAGATGAGTCTTGGGGTCCCCTGACCCATCAAACCTGTCGGTTTGCCACTTGATCTTCTTGGGAATCCTGGCCCTAGAAAAGAAACTCATTTCATCTGAATCCACTATTTTCTTTTTTGAACTCTTCCCCATTCGAAGCATATTTTTCAATTTTTCTAACTGCTCTCTAACTTTTCTTTCTCTCTCCGTTTCTAGTGGTTCCATCCGGATGTGTGTTGTAAACTCTTCTTCCTCGTCTTCAATCACTACCCTAGGAGGAGGACCCTGGAGTAGGTTCCTCATTGACCATTTGGACGGTTAGGTGAGACTCCTCTCTGACCGGTTGGCTTAACTTACTCTGATTCTCCTGAGAAAACTCAGGAAGAGTTTCTACAATGACCCATAGGTCCATTCTGATCCAACTCTCCAGTGGCTTATACTGGTTCAGCCCTGGGAGAGTTCTGAAGTGCATGCAATATCTGGGCTATTCCTTTCTTGACTTTGGCCATCTCTGTCTGCAAAGTCTCTACGGGATGGACCCATGCTTGCTCAGGTGATTCAGGGTTGTGTGGATCCATGCTAATTGGGTTGTAATCACTTGGTGGTAGACAATCTTGGAGAGACGATGAGGGTGACATTGGACTTAGGCGAGTTAACTATTACCCTAACGTGTCCAAATGGACCACGAAGAATACTTGAGGTGTGGAATTGTGTCTAAACCAAAAATGGATTATTTTAGGATTCTTGAGTTCCTAACCCCTTGTTCACACATTCACTAGATTAACAACCAATAATCCATCCAAAGTTAGTCCACTTGGTGATAGGGAGTGGATAGGGGTTGATGCCCCTAGTCCACTCAATGCCATAAGCGGGAGATTCATGCAAATGACTTGACCAGAACATCCCTATTAATACATTATTTACCAATAAAGTCATGCTTTCCTTAATCTTATCCGACTAGGTGACTTTCCTCTTAGTTTCCTCGGGTCTTTTAGATAATTTGACATTTTTTGGGACTTTAACGGAAGTCAGCCCGGATCGCATATGTCAAATCATCCATTTTTCATTTCTAAGGAGGAAGGACACCTTTTATCCGAAACCCACTTAGGAGAACATTTCTTTATTACTAGAACATATCATAGGAATATTCCTTTTTAAGACCGTAAACAAATTCTACAGATCAGCTTGTGGTATTCCTAGTGTTCTTCATCTATTTCCTACATGATGCGAGTATATAGTGGATGCAATAGAACCGACAAGGCTTCCTTGACAGGATCTATATACGCAAGGTACATGATCCTTTTGATATACCTGTGGGTATGAGATCAAGGGGGTGACTTCCTTACCCATTACTCGTGACTACACATGAGGTTAAGCAACTGGCCTTGGGGTGGTGGAACCGTGAGTGATTGTGTGTAAAAGTATAATGCGGGAATATCATTGTTCGATCTCAGAACGTTATAAAGTGCACAGACCTCCCCGAGGGTACTGGCATAAATACAAACATCCTCACCATTTAAAATACCCCACACCCTTATACAGGAAGTGGCTACCATTTGTGTGATACCCTACTTTTTAAACTCGGTCTAATTACACGGTCGACCCGGTTTAACCATGCAGGACCAGAACCAAAGAGGGTTAAGGTGGGTTCCTTATGGACCATGATAGCAAGGGTGACTTTAAACACAGGTTGGCCAGACAAGTCTGAGTCAGTGCCAGAGGAGACAGGTGTACCCAAGCCGTGCACATGCACGTATCATAAGGCCATGTACTGATAATGCTGGTATATAGCCGTATCCTAAAGCACATACGTATAATATACTGTGTGCCGAGAGTCGAATTCCGTGAAAATCTCACTTGTTGGCCAATTTTTGGCCCTTAGATGGCGGTCACAGGTGGGCGCATCCGCCCACCTGAGTGACCCACCCATGTGGTTACTAGTGGTTTTAATAAGGTATAAATAGTATTATTATATTTTTTATTTTCTCATTTATTACATTAAGAGGTTTGGTGAGAAGAGTAAAGAGAAGAGAGAATAGAAGGGAGCAAAGAGAATGTAGAAGAAGAAAGGAGAAGGAAGAGGAAGAAGAAATGGATTTAAGCGACACCAAGGTTTGATCTTCCCATTCCGACGCCGGAAGAGTGATCCCCAACACGAGATCTACGATTGGAGGTGAGCAAAAGCTATGTTTAGTAAACTTTGACCAAACCCAAGTAAAACCCTTGATTTGGGAAGAGCTCCTTGAGATCTTGTAAATCCCCATTGAGATGATGAATCTAAGGTTTAATAGATGGTTTATGTGTTGATTTTGAAGGGTTTGAAGAAGTGTTTACAAGGTTGGAGAAGCATTGGTGATTTATTGAGCTAAGAAGTGATTTTGGGGTTTTGAAAGAAGTTCTTGAGAAAAGAAGGTAGGATGGCTTCTCAATCCTCAAATCTAACTTAGATCTAGGTTAGAATCATTTTATAAGACCTTGAATGTGCTGAAAATGGGATCGAAAAAGCCCCATTTGATTCCCCAATGGTCGAAAAAAGTTTCAAGGAAAAAGGTATTTTTTCCCCTCACAGGTGGGCTGAGACCGGTGGGCCGAACTGGCAGCCGGAGGGCGCCCGTCTGAGAGGGCAGGCCCTCGACCCCCACTGGTGGGCCGATCGATGGGCCGATTGGTGGGCCGACCTACCCGCCGATCATGACCGGTGGGCCGACCTACCCGCAGGTCATGATCGCCCCTCGGTTCCCACCAATAGGCCAGGACCAGCGGGCCGACCGGTGGGCCTACCCACCCACCCACCGATGATGATCGGTGGGTCGTGACAGGTGCGCTGTCCAACCCACCTGAGAGGCCCCCAATGTGATTTTTGTGTCCAAATGGACCCAAAACGGTCGTGCAACCTTCTTTTATGATTCTAAACATGATTTTGTCATCAAATCTTGTTAGTTTTGACCCCAAAGTGGTTAAATACTAACTCCATTCACTTATGTTAGGTTTACCGAAATTTACGTTTCTCGCGTCGGATCTCACCCATACCGGGCGTGAGTCTTTGTACACGACAGGTAAGTGGGGAGACGACGTTTGGCTTTACCTTAAGGCTTATTGTGCATCATTCAATTGTATCTAGATTAGCCATGTCATCATACAAATTATGTGTAGCTTAGTCATCCTCATATGATTATGACATGTGTGTGGTGTTTTACTTTCTCCATGCTAAATGATTGATGTGCTTATGTGATGAATGATGGGATCACTGTGCATGATGCATTATTAGACTAGAAGTCGTAGTCGGCTTGGAAATGATTGCATTGGTGGCCTGTGGAATGGGACGCGATGGCACTATGCAATCGTACTATGTCATATAGGAGCATGCGGTTTAGGATTATCATCTTCCAGTGCTACGACCGTTCCCAACAGGGGTTGAGGTGTTGGGTTATCACTTGGGGGGAAGTAGTGGTCATGGGTGTCGGGTCACTGTGGCGGTTAGACATACGCCCGACTGGTCTTTAGGATAGTCGGCAACCTCGGTGGTATATTCAAGAAGGCCAATTGTACTGCTTTTAAATTGCTGGAGTCAGCACCTTTACTTTCTGTCATTTACTTTTATGTTGAGAGCCGGTAGTCGGCGTGCTTTACTTTTCCGAGTACTCACGGTGGGTCTTCTCCAATAGCCCTATGGGCGTATCGCGGGATGGAGTTCGTGGCTCGTACCCGGAGTATACGCGCACTGTGGTTGTAGTAGCACTAAACCGAAGACCTAGTAATGTTTAGGTGGATGAGGTTTAAAATGAATTGCATAGCATGTACTGCATATGGATGTGATTGCTGTGTGGATTGTTGGGTGGTCCTTTTCACTTACTGAGCTAGTGAGCTCATCCCACGTGTATACCTCTTTTAGATGATTTTGCAGGTCACCCGCTTGAAGGTCAAGGGTCGGGCCCCACAGTTGAGTTTTCCAATGAGGATTGGTGGGTCTCCGAGGAGTATGAGCACTACACAGATTGCTCGTGCGAGGGTTGTGCTGTGGGACCACAGTATTGACGCCGTACAAACTTTTACTTTTTGATTCTTTTGATGACCACTTTTTATGTACTTGATACGTGAATTGTTATTCTTTTTGTGTAAATATTAGGCCTGCGGGCCCACATGTATTTATCTATATACTACAATTTGGGTATCAAGTATATTGGGGTATTTATAGGTAAATTAAGTCTTTCACTGAACTTTGAACATTATTTTAGATGTGTGTATGCTGGGGTTGGGTACTGTATCAGATGATCTTGGCAGGTTTGGGTTAACCGGAGTTAACCCGATCACCGGTCTGGTTCTGTACGAACGGGGTGTGACAGCGGTGGTATCAAAATGTGATGCTTTATCCACTCACAGCATACCATTTGGACCCCATATAATCTATAATAGGAAATGGGATTGGGTAAATGTAAAAACTTTAAAGAGTTAAAAGCCAAAGAGAGAAAAAAAATGGTTGCATTTAATTATTGCATTTCATGGCATGCATTAGAAAAGGTTTACTTGGAATAAATAAAAGATTTGTTATTTGATTTTATAACCCATCGAGTACGAATTTAACGAAATTTCGGCAGCATAATGACGCTAAAACAAGATTTCCCAAAATTTTCACACACAAGCACCTGATAGACAACATATATATATATATACCAGTAAGCTTAATTGATAAAGGCTAACTAATGATGCTACAACTAAATTACAATAAGTTATCAAGCATACAAAACTAACCACAAGTCACCAATCATCACTACACCATACTAGCAAGTCCAATTACAGAGAAGAGAAAAGTACAAGGAAATATAATAATATAGACAACATAGAGACAAGTAAAAAAGGCTGATTTAGACGGGCGAGCTAAGTCCTTAGAGACCCTCGTCATCGTCTAACTCTACTCCTCCATCCCTCCTAGGCCTTCATCTAACATTGAGCCGACGGTCGTAGTAATCAAACCTTGAGTTCACTAGTTGTACGTCCCTCCGAAGTCGAGAAAAATCCGCTGAAATAGCATTGGCCGTTGTGTCTAAATTCTCACCCAATTTTAGGAAGGAATTCTCTAATGCAGTCTGCCTTTCTAAGATGTTTTCCTCTCTGGTAGCACTTTCATCTAGTCTTCTCAGAAGCTGATCTTGCCCATCTTTCAAGGCCCTCGTAGTAGCCATCATACTCTCAAAGTCAAAAGCACCACTCTCATGTGGCGGGGCTCTATGCTATGGGCCTGCAGCCCTCGCCAAGTCAGGATCAGCACCTCTCGAATCAAGAGGCTCCTCTTCGAGGATATCCTCGTCCAGAAAGTCCTCTTCCTCGAACTAAGGAACATAATCTTCATCCTCCTCACTAACTTCCTCCTCCATGGGAACATCCTCCCTATGGGCATTCCTCCTGTCCCTACCTCTTTGAGCTCCTGCCCTCTGAGGTACATCCATAAGAGCTTGGAGACCCATCCTCAGTAGGTTTCCCCTGTCAAATTTATCCGCTGGAATCTTTTCCTCCTCACCACTCAAATCCACCCTAAAGAACTCAAAGATCCTGGTGAGGATCTTACCATATGGGAAACCTCCGTCCTCGGGGTGTGAGGTATGATGCTCCATGGTCTTAAGTATGATGTAGGGCAAGCATAAGTGCTCGGCACCTCCCTCCAAGGCCTTATAGATGCAGAAGGCTATGTAGGCCGCCATGAAGCCTACTTGGTTCCGGTGACCTCCTTTAGGGAGCAAATTAAACTGAACCAAGCGAGCAAATACACAAACCTCTAGGTAAAATGTCGTCTCAGAATCCGGACACTCCTTGCTACCACAGATGGTCTCGTAAATGTGGTCCTGCGTCTCTGAGCTTGAGGATGGGCCCACGTGCTTACTTCTTGGGGGACTGTAGAATTGATGCCCAACTGACTACATGTCTAGAATACTAGCAAGGGTGTCCACAGTCAAGTGAATGTTCACCCCCTTCACCATGCTAGTGATTGAATACTCCCCATACTGGTAAGAGACCTCTAAATTACAGTAGAATCTTCGAACCAGTTGTTCATAGCATGGATGATCTATGTTAAGGATGGACTGCCAACCTAGTGCAGTAAACCTCTCGTGAAGTTGAATCTTGTGGAAATCACTGATTACCACGGTCTTCTCCATCATCACGGACCTCTTTAGAAAGGCCTGCCAGTTGGTTGTCGCCTCCAAACTTCAGAAGAGTCCCTCATCATAGTCTAAAGGATCGATAGAGGCATATCCTTGTCGCCTTGTGCGAAGGGCTGGGGAACTAGTCCCTGCACTCTTCCTCTTGGAAGTTGTGTCCTACGTCTAGTGGAAGAGAATGCGGGTTCTTTACCCTTACGAGAAGACATCCCAGTAAGAAAAGAGAAGAAATAATGATGAGTAAGGATGAGGAATAAGAAAGGAAACAAATAGATGGGTGAGCAAGCACATGTAAATGCACCTAAATACATAATGTGGATTGTGATAGAAAATGAAGTGGATAAATCATGGAGAAATGATGAGGGAGGAAGCCCCAGTTTCGGCATCATAGATCCGTTGCTTTAATTGCCATTCCTATGGGCACTATGCTAAAGACTGTCGGGTCAGACCAGCCTTACCCTCCAGTCAGCCCTCTGCATATAGACTCCCTTAACTCGGGGGAATCAACCTCAAGGAAGAATGTATGCCTTATCAGCTGAGGAAGCCGAGGCCAGCACGGAAGTGGTAGCAGGTACATTTTAATTTAAGATTTTTCTTATGTTAAATATTGATGACCTATTGTACTTATATGCATTGTTGCACTAGGTGTTCTACCTATATCAGGCATACCAGCCTATGTCTTGTTTGATTCAGGAGCTACACATTCATTCATATCTAAGAGATTTGCTGAGAAACTTGGTATGTCACCTAGGACACTAGATCATGGGATGATTGTTAGTATGCCTACTGGTAAAGTTACACAGTTGAAGGAGGTGTATGGGTCATGCCCAGTGGAAATCAGTGGGAAGGAATTGGATGCACAACTCATTAAATTCAACATGTAAAATTTTGACGTTATATTGGGCATGGATTGGTTGTCGGCCCATCGAGCTAATGTGATGTGTGCTGAAAAATTAATTAGGGTGACAAATGATGAAGGGAAAGAATTGGTATACCAAGCAGACAAAATGAAACGGGCTAAAAAGGTCCTCGTCTCTGCTCTTCAAGTAGTAAAGTTGTTGGAAAGTGGATGTTAGGGTTACTTAGCATCGGTACATAATGTTGATGCAAAGGTTACACCTCTAGAAGAGGTAAAAGTGGTTAAAGAATTTTCCGACATCTTTCCAGTTGATCTGATGCATCTACCGCCTGATAGAGAGTTGGAATTTGCCATAGACTTGATTCCTGGAGCAGCTCCAATGTCTAAAGCTCCATACAGGATGGCACCAGCCGAATTGAAGGAGTTACAGATGCAGTTGCAAGAATTATTGGAGAAGGGGTTCATTCGCCCAAGTGTTTCACCTTGGGGTGCCCCAGTATTGTTTGTCAAGAAGAAGGATGGCAACTTGCGTATGTGCATCGATTACCGGGAATTGAATAAGCTAACCATTAAGAACCGATATCCATTGCCACACATTGATGATTTGTTTGACCAACTACAAGGTGCAAAGGTATTTTCAAAGATAGACCTTAGATCAGGCTATTATCAGCTCAAGATAAAGAGCGGCGACATACCCAAGACAGCTTTCAGGACTCGGTATGGTCACTACGAGTTCCTAGTGTTATCTATTGGGTTAACCAATGCACCGGCAGCATTCATGGATTTAATGAATCGAGTATTTCATGTTGTCCTCGATAAATGGGTAATTATTTGTATTGATGACATCTTGTTCTACTCTAATACATAAGAGGAGCACACTCAACACCTGAGGATGGTGTTACAGAGGCTGAGAGAACAACAATTGTTTGCCAAATACAGTAAATATGAATTTTGGCTTAAGCAAGTTGGATTCCTGGGACACGTAGTGTCTGAGGCCGGAATCGAGGTGGATCTTGATAAGGTGAAAGCAGTAGTAGAGTGGGAAAGCCCTAAGAAAGTTACTGAAATTAGAAGTTTCTTGGGTTTGGCTGGATACTACCGGTGCTTCATTGAGAATTTTGCTTGGATCTCAGTACCAATGACTAAGTTAACCAAAAAGGGTGTGAAATTTGAATGGGTAGAGGAATGTGAGAAGAGTTTCCAAGAATTGAAGAAAAGGTTGGTGTCGGCCCCTGTGTTGACCATTCCTGAAGGCACAGGTGGAATGACAGTCTACACTGACGCTTCTAAGGTTGGGTTGGGTTGTGTTCTCATCCAACGCGATAAGGTGATAGCGTACGCATCCCGACAATTAAAGGAATATGAGAAGAACTACCCCACTCATGACTTAGAACTAGTCGCAGTCATTTTTGCCCTAAATATTTGGCGACATTATTTGTATGGGGAGAAGTGCGAGATATACAGTGATCACAAAAGCCTTAAGTACTTTTTCACCCAGAAAGATTTGAACATGAGGCAGAGGAGATGGCTCGAGCTCATGAAGGATTATGACTGCAACATTCAGTATCATCCCGGCAAGGCTAATGTAGTGGCAGATGCGCTGAGTCGGAAGGCACAGACTGTGTCACTCTCATACTTAGCAGTCAGCCCACCACTCGTACAAGAAGCGACGCTAATGGATGAAACCCTCTTATATGAAGGAGCAACCTTAGAGCTGAAACATCATCTAGAAAACCTTAAATGGTTGACTGTATCACTGGCGGCTCTACAGGTGCATCCATCTATTAGGCAAGAGGTGATAATGAAACAACCTTTGGATCCTGAATTGCAGCGGATCAGAGTTAAGATTCAAGATTGAACAATGAATGACCCTGATTTTATTTTAGCCAGCGATGGGGCATTATTGTTTCGAGGTAGGTTGTGTTTGCCCGATGATTTGGATATACAAGATAAGATAGTGCGGGAAGCACATAGCTCCGAGTACTCACTCCACCCAGGAAGTACAAAGATGTATAAGGACCTTAAACAAAATTACTGATGGCCAAGCATGAGAATCACAATAGCCCTGTATGTGATGACTTGTCTTACATGCCAAAAGGTAAAGGCTGAGAGGCATCGACCTTATGGTACTCTTCAGACACTCCCAGTACCAGACTGAAAGTGGGATAGGATTACAATGGACTTCATCACCGGACTACCATGCACACCTAAGGGGATGGATGCGATATGGGTGATAGTCGATCGGCTTATTAAGACTGCTCATTTCATTCCCATCAAGACCAAGTTCTCTATGGCCAAGTTAGCACAACTTTATATGGATAACATAGTGCGCTTGCATGGAGTGCCAGTGAGCATTGTGTCAGATAGGGATCCAAGGTTCACTTCCAGATTTTAGAAAAGCTTCCAGCATGCCTTGGGATCACAATTGAATTTGAGTACTGCTTTCCACCCACAGACTGATAGTCAGTCGGAGTGAACCATACAGATATTAGAAGACATGCTCAGGGCATGTGCAATGGAAATGTGTGGTAGCTGGGAAGAATATATACCCCTTATGGAGTTTGCCTATAACAACAGTTACCAAGCTACAATTAGGATGGCTCCATACGAGGCATTATATAATAGGAAGTGTAGAACTCCTCTGTATTGGATGAGGTAGGCAAACGCCGAATGTTAGAACCTGAAATGATATAGATGACTTGTGACAAGGTCGATGTTATTCAAGAAATGATTAAGGCAACTCAGTCACGTCAAAAGAGCTACGCAGACAACCGCAGGAAAGACATTGAGTTTCAAGCAGGAGAAAAGGTGTTTCTCAAGATTTCCCCTACAAAAGGGTTGCAAAGATTCCATAGAAAGGGTAAGTTGAGCCTGAGATATATTGGCCCATTTGAGATCTTAGCTCGGGTTGGCTCAGTAGCCTACATGCTTGCTCTGTCACCTTCTCTCGGGAATGTTCATAATGTATTCCATGTATCCATGCTGAAGTGATACGTTCACGATCCATCGCTTGTATTACCCATGGAACCAGAATATCTAGAAGCTGATATGACCTATACAGAGCAGCCAGCTGAAATCTTGGACCAAAAAGTGAAAACCCTTCGCAACCGCTCCATTTCCTTCGTAAAGGTGTGATGGGCTAATCATTCACTTAAAGAAGCATCTTGGGAGAAAGAGGAAGAAATCCAAGCCAAGTATCATAATCTTTTTTAACAACCAGGTACGCCAATTTCGAGGATGAAATTTTCAAAAAGGGAGGGTAAATGTGATACCCTACTTTTTAAATCCGGTCTAATTACACAGTCGACCCGATTTAACCATGCAGGACCCGAACCAGAGAGGGCTAAGGCTGGCTCCTTATGGACCATGATGGCAAGGGTGACTTTGAACACCAGTTGGCCAGACAAGTCCGATTCAGTGCCAGAGGACACGGGTGTACCCAAGCCGTGCACATGCACGTATCATAAGGCCATGTACAGATAATGCTGGTATGTAGCCGTATCCTAAAGCACATACGTATAATATACTGTGTGCCGAGAGTCGAATTCCATCAAAATCCCACTTGTTGGCCAATTTTCGACCCTCAGATGGGCGGTCACAGGTGGGCGCATCCGCCCACTTGAGTGACCCACCCATGTTGTTACTAGTGGTTTTAATAAGGTATAAATAGTATTATTATGTTTTTCATTTTCTCATTTATTACATTAAGAGGTTTGGTGAGAAGAGTAAAGAGGAGAGAGAAAAGAAGGGAGAAAAGAGAACGTAGAAGAAGAAAGGAGAAGGAAGAGGAAGAAGAAATGGATTTAAGTGGCGCCAAGGTTTGATCTTCCCATTCCAACGCCGGAAGAGTGATCCCTAACACGAGATCTACGATTGGAGGTGAGCAAAAGCTATGTTTCGTAAACTTTCACCAAACCTAAGTAAAACCCTTGAATTGGGAAGAGCTCCTTGAGATCTTGTAAATCCCCCTTGAGATGATGAGTCTAAGGTTTAATAGATGGTTTATGTGTTGATTTTGAAGGGTTTGAAGAAGTGTTTACAAGGTTGGAGAAGCATTGGTGATTTCTTGAGCTAAGTAGTGATTTTGGGGTTTTGAAAGAAGTTCTTGAGCAAATAAGGTAGGATGGCTTCTCAATCCTCAAATCTAACTTAGATCTAAATTAGAATCGTCTCATAAGACCTTGAATGTGTGAAAAATGGGATCAGAAAAGCCCCATTTGATTCCCCAAAGGTCGGGGAAAGTTTAAAGGAAAAAGGCATTTTTTCGCCCTCACAGGTGGGCTGAGACCGGTGGGCCGAACTGCCCGTCGGAGGGCACTCGCATGAGAGGGCAGGCCCTCGACCCCCGTCGGTGGGCTGATTGATGGGCCGACCGATAGGCCGACCTGTCCGTCGGTCATGATCGATGGGCCGACCTACCCATCAGTCATGACTACCCCTCGGTCCCCACCGACGGGCCAGAACCGGTGGGCCAACCGGTGGGTCATGACAGGTGGGCTGTCCTACCCACCCGAGAGGCCCCCAAAGTGATTTTTGTGTCCGAAACGGGCGTGCAACCTTCTTTTATGATTCTAAACATGATTTTGTCATCAAATCTTATTAGTTTTGATCCTAAAGTGGTGAAATGCTAACTCCATTCACTTATGTTAGGTTCACCAAAATTTATGTTTCTCGTGTCGGATCTCACCGGTACCGGGCGTGAGTCTTTGTACATGATAGGTAAGTGGGGAGAGGACGTTTGGCTTTACCTTAAGGCTTGTTGTGCATCATTCAATTGTATCTAGATTAGCCATGTCATCATGCAAATTATGTGTAGCATAGTCATCCTCATATGATTATGATATGTGTGTGGTGTTTTACGTTCTCCTTGCTAAATGATTGATGTGCTTATGTGATGAATGATGGGATCACTGTGCATAATGCATTATTAGACTAGACGCCGTAGTCGGCTTGGAAATGACTGCATTGGTGGTCCGTGGAATGGGACGTAGTGGCACTATGCAATCGTACTATGTCATATAGGAGCATGCGGTTTAGGATTATCATCTTCCCATGCTACGACCCTTCCCAACAGGGGTTGAGGTGTTGGGTTATCACTTGGGGGGAAGCAGTGGTCACGGGTGTCGGGTCACTGTGGCGGTTAGACATATGCCCGACTGGTCTTTAGGACAGTCGGCAACCTCGGTGGTATATTCAAGAGGGCCAATCGTACTGCTTTTAAATTGCTGGAGTCAGCACTTTTACTTTCTATCATTTACTTTTATGTTGAGAACCGATAGTCGACGTGCTTTACTTTTTCGAGTACTCACAGTGGGCCTTCTCTGACAGCCCTATGGGCGTATCATGGGATGGAGTTCGCGGCTCGTATCCAAAGTATACGCGCACTATGGTTGTAGTAGCACTAAACTGAAGACCTAGTAATGTTTAGGTGGATGAGGTTTAAAATGAATTGCATCGCATGTAGCGCATATGGATGTGATTGCTGTGTGGATTGTTGGGTGGTCCTTCTTTTCACTTACTGAGCTAGTGAGTTCATCCCACGTGCACACCTCTTTTAGATGATTTTGCAGGTCACCCGCCTGAAGGTCAAGGGTCGGTCCCCACAGTTGAGTTTCCCGATGAGGATTGGTGGGTCCCCGAGGAGTATGAGCACGGCACGGATTGCTCGTGCGAGGGCTGTGCTGCAGGACCGCAGTATTGACGTCGTACAGACTTTTACTTTTTGATTCTTCTAATGACCCCTTTTTGTGTACTTGATACGTGAATTGTTATTCTTTTTGTGTAAATATCATGCCTGCGGGTCCACATGTATTTATCTATATACTATAATTTGGGTATCAAGTATATTAGGGTATTTACAGGTAAATTAAGTCTTCCGCTAAACTTTGAACGTTATTTTAGATGTGTGTATGCTGTGGTTGGGTACTGTATCAGATGATCCTGGCAGGTTTGGGTTAACCGGAGTTAACCCGATCATCGGTCCAGTTCTGTACGAACGGGGTGTGACAATTTGCTCTCAGAGTACTCTCCATGACATGCACTGACCTCCCGAGGGTGATGGCATGACAGAGAGTCCCTCGCCAAATGATTTCACTTCGAGCACGATGCATGATGTGATTAGCGAATATAATTGCAAACATGGGGTCAGCCAAATATATTTTCAAATAGGTGTGGTGGAAAATGTTCTTGCAAATTGTAGCATCTAGAGTCAGAAGCTTGACATTTGTCCCCAGTGGAGTCGCCACTGTGAGGGTAGTGACCGAAAGATGATATCTCATTTTCCCTTTTTTTTTTTGGGAGGGGGGGGAAGGACTTGCATCCTGTCCTCTCTCCTCTCTTTCTCTTTCATAAGGGAGGGGTGTGTCGTGTGTGCTTTGCTTACGAGCCCCGCACCACTGTACCACCACTCGAAGATACGTGGAGACCTATTTTGCAAGAGTGTAAAGTTTGTCATTCTAGATAAGGATTTGATGATGGTCCAATACGGGGATCGAGATCATACAAAAGGGGTTTGGAGTCACCACCTAAGATTATGGGCCTAGAACTCAGGGGTGGGCCCAATTCCTGAAAAAAGGGCCCAAAAGTTGGTCTGGTCTGGTCTAGAGAATTAGGGTAAGTGTCAGGTTATAGAATTGGGAAGGTGTTAGGCACCCAATCTGCCCGGTTCAACCGGTCTTCCTACTAGATGTTTAAAAACGAACATTTTTCACAATTATTCTTATTCTGTATGCATAGCTAAGTTATCACACATATGTACATTGACTGATTTAAAAGATTACATATACTAAAACAAAGTCAATATAAAGTTTACATTATGCAAATTTTGGTAAGAAATTATACCTGAGCTTGACCCCCGTTTATGGTCAAGAGGGGTGGATCCCCTGGTTGATGCTAGTACAAACTGGTTTCTGGATTCTCCTGGCTCAGGGAAAGATGGTCTTGACCTCCAACTTCCTTTCTTGAGAGATGCTGACTGTGATGATATTCGGACAGAGTTCCAGCTAGGAACGGTTACTTTTAGGATTTTAATTCGAACAGAGTTTCGGCTAGGGAAGGCTATTTCCGAGCTTAGGATGAAGTGGCACTCCGACAGAGCTTTCGCTGGGGATAGGCTATGGGAGGGCTAGGCTGAGGTGACACTCTGACAGAGCTTCCGCTGGGAATGGCTTTTTTGGAAAGATTTCAAAGGCACTCGGGCAAAGTTTCCGCTAGGAACGGCTATTTTTGGAAAGAAATAGATTGACCTAAAAATGGACTGAAGATCCCCAAAGCCCCGAAGAACACTTTGTAGATCCGAATAGAACTTCGGATCTTGACAAAGATCTCTTCATAGACCTGAAGAGCCACAAGGGGGGAGGGATTTCTACTTTTGGTAAAAACCAAGAACACTCAAAGGAGGGAAGTTAAAAAAAATACTATTTTGACAAAAAATGGATTGAACTAAAAACTTAGATTGAAAATCTTCAAAGTCCCGAAGAACACTTTGAAGATCTGAAAATTCACAAAGATCGCTCCGAAGACCCCAAGAAACTCAAAGGAGGAGGGGTAGAAAGAGGGTAGAGCTTCTCTCTCTAAGGGTGGTTGTGGGGTTGTGATGTTGGTGTGTCAAACTGAAGGGAGGAGGTATTTATAAGATCCTTAAACTAATGGGGAGGGAAAGGGGAATTTCCTAGCCAATAGGAGCAAAAAGTGGGTTTTTTGGACTAATGGAAGGAAAGTATGAAAATTTGGACCAATGGGAGAGAGGGGGATTTTCTTGAGCCAATAGGGGAAAAGGCTACTTTTTCGGGCCAATAAGGTAAAAAGATTCTTTTTTGGGCCAATGGAAGGTTGCGGTGTAGGGTACGCCTAGCGGGGTAGTGTATATACACAGGTGGGTGAAGAGAGAGTATATGCACAAGTGGGTGAAGAGAGAATATGCATATGTGGGTGAAGAGATTCTCTCTTCACCCACAGGTCAGTGGAACACAAATCTCGGCCATTGACGGTGGCACACGAGGCTGGGTCGAGGTGCACGGGGCATGATAGGCACTGTTGCACAGGGCTAGCAGGCAATGTGCATGGGTGTTCAGGGAGTGGCGCATGGGTGTGTGGGTAGGGGCGCAAGGCATGCATGTGGGGGTGCACAGTCATGCACATGGGGTTGTGTGCGGGGCTGTGCTAGCCGGCTAGCTAGAGCGCGCACAAGCAATGTGATTTTTTGGGGACGATTGCGGGAGATCCAACTGTCTGATTTTGACGTATCATATATCGTTAAAATCGTATTTTCTAGTACTATCCATCTGTACAATCATCATAACCGGATTCCTTCGTATATAAAAAGTCAAAATTGGACCCTCTTCCATCTCGCGTAATTTTTTTAGGTTTTCGGATAGGTGGGAAGTTTTTTGGTATTTGGGTAGGTGGGGAATGTTTCCAGGTTTCCAGCAAGCTGGCCAGCGTGCACAGCATGCGCATGGAAAAATGTGATTTTTCGGCGACGATTACGGGAGATCCGACAGTCCGATTTTGACGTACCATATATCGTCAGAATCGTATTTCCGAGTATTATCCATCCGTATGGTCATCTTGACCGGATTCCTTCGTAAATAAAAAGTCAAAATTAGACCATCTTTTCTCCCGCGTGAGGTTTCGGGGTTTTCATGTAGGGGATGTTTTCGGGTTTTCTTAGTCAATCATCACCTTTGTTGATCAGAATCTGGAAGTCGCGTCCAATATCCGCATTTCATCATAGCCTGGGTAGGATGACAAAATTGGGTGTCTACACCCATAAACAAGGAGGGATAAATTTGTTTCCACGATGTGGCGGTGGTGGCTCTCAACCGCACCCTGTTTCTCATGAATGTGCGAGCAAGATATGCGATGAGCAATTATAGGAAGCCAAACCAACAACTAAGGATTCGATAGCAACCTAAGACAGATAAATCAACCAAAAGGGGGAAAACAAGCCTACAGTCTCAATCGAGATTGCGAAATAACATTATTTTATTCTTAGGAACAGAGAAGTGAATTATAGGATGATGTAAATAAACATTCCTAATATGTTGATAGGTATCAGTGACTGTTGGCCTTTTTAGCATCTAATAATGCAGAGTCAGTAAACTAAAGAAGAAAACGGAAAAAGAACACGAAGGTGCATTCCATGCAATACCCATACAAGAAATAGGAAAATAATAAAGGATTTAACTGTAGTGCATGAGCCATGCCACCGCATCTAACCCAACGGTCAAAGAAGCTAACAGTCAAACCAAGTTTGCCAAGGAAATCATTGCCTGCCTTCTACTCCTCCTATATAAACACTACACTGACGAACCAAGGTACCATGCAAGCTAGGCCTCTTCCTCCTCCTCCTCCTCTTCCTCATTGATCGAAGAAACTAGGTAGTAGCATTAATATTGGAAGATGAGAAAGATGATCTCTTTGGCATTTCTTCTATGGTTAATTATTCAATTGATGACCTTTGGTAGTAGTTCTGTCATGCATCGGAGTCAATTTCCTTCATCATTCATTTTTGGAACATCAACATCTTCTTATCAGGTAATAGAACATGCGAGCCTCATCAACCTCCTAGTTTTTTCTTGATCCCAACTGGCCGCGCTGACCATGGTATCATTCTCATCACACACACGCACACGCGAGAGAGAGAGAGAGAGAGAGAGAGAGAGACTACTGCACGTCAACAATGGAGTCATGTCTACCTCTTGCATTACACAACCAGATGGTAACTGAAACGTAAACCAACTATGCAGTGATTTCATTTTTGTAATAGGTGGGTGGTAGAGCCATGGAGGACTCTATACCCACATCATGAGTAAAATTTTAGCCAATATGAGAAGAGGAAGTGGCTTAAATTTATATAGATGATACTGTTTTGATGCTCTACCACAAGAATTTTATTTTATTCTATTTTATTTTTTGATTTTTTGATTTATTATTATTATTTATTTATTTATTTATTTATTTTTTTTTTTTTGAGTCACTGAGATAGTTGGCGATAAAATTTTACCACAAAGATGAATTTAGGCTTCTTTACCACTTGGGCCCATGTATTAGTCCATGGTAAATTGTGAATTGCAACACCAAGAGAAGTGTAAGACCAAAATTTTAAAATAATGTTTTTTCACATGTAAAGTTTGACTTTTGATGGGAGAGGTATTTCATATGATTGGTCTGTTTGATTTGATAATCCTTGTTACATAAACCCTTTTTTTTTTTGTAGTAGAGTAGTTCATTAGATTTCGCTTCATTAATTGTTTAGTTCAGTCTTAATTTAAGGTCATTCTCTGTAAAATGAAATTTCAATAAAAAAGAGAAGAGTCTTTATGTCTCGTTATCGAGGACCTCGTTTCAAAAAATGTGCAGTCTGGATGCTTTACCAAGATTAACTAGTAAAAGGACTAAAGTCGGAAAAGATCATAAAAACCAATCTAATTCCAGGAAAAGGTCTCAACATCGTATTTG